>NC_141535.1:38650000-38950000 GCF_021556685.1 Rattus norvegicus
TAATGCTAACTAATGCAGAGGCCCTCACTATGTTTTCAAAGCATGGCTGCTTGTATTCTTCTTCAGCAGTGCTTTCTCATCCTTGAGGCCATTGTGCTTGATGAGATCTAAAGAAAAATGAGTTCTTTTCTCTTCTGACAGACTGCTACTGCTGCACTGTAAATTCCACAGGAAACCTACATAGATCAGAAATGGATTCAGCAATCCAGTTCATCTACAGAGATTTTTTAACTGAAATGCATCCTATGTACGTATAAATAGTACCTTTTGTTAGGGCCACCTCTGTTGCCCATACTATATGTTCTTTAATGAAGCCTTACACATTGTGGGGAGTATGAACTTCACATCACAGCAACATAAAAATGTTCACAGAGGAAAATCATAATGTATTTCTTTTCCACTGAAAACATCACTTTAGTAAAATGAGCAGCTGAAAGAAAATTTACCAGAACAGGTATTTACAGGCATAGATATAAATCTGTACTTAATATGAACATTAACATATGTACACTGTCATTCTTGTAAGCTTAGCAATATCTATGGACACTAGAACTGGAATTAGAAGAATAGCTCACATCGGTGTTCCATCACCTGAATTCTGTGTATATTCAGTAAGATCCCTACCACTATGATCATATCATATGCATGTGCAACTTCAAGTGAAAAGATCTTGGGGAATGTGAAATTCATCACTCATAAGACCAAAGCTCAATTGTCATGCTTGTAGTAATATAGCTTATAGTGTGATAAATTTTGTCAATTCTCAACATAAATGGAAACAAAATATTAATTTGACTATATTAGTTTTATAATCACTTAAAATTGAAGTTGTATGAGCAATATCAACCAATTTGACTCTCCCCCCGCCCAGGACTAAACCACCAACGAGTACACATGGAGGGACCCATGGCTCCAGCTGCATATTTAGCAGAGAATGGCCTTGTCTGGCATCAATAGGAGGGAAGCCCCTTGGCCTTTGGAGGCTTGATTGATGACCCAGCATAGAGGAACGCTAGGACACTGAGGCAGGAGTGAATGGGTGGGAGGGGCAGCTCCCTCATAGAAGCAGGGAGGAGGGGATGGGGGTTTGTATTGGGTAAACTGGGAAAGAGAATATCATTTGAAATATAAATAAATAAAATAACCAATAAAATAATTGGGGAAAAGATAAAAAGAAATCTGAACAGCATTTTCTTTATCCAGCTTTGAATTGTGAGATAGGGACTGAATTTTAATTCCAAAAATAAGAATCCAATTCTTTAGGGAGTTTATGGATGGGGAATCAGGAAATGGAATAACATTTGAAATGTAAATAAAAACTATTCAATAAAAAAGGAAAAGACAGTAAATAACAGAGATCTAAAAAAGAAGAATCCTTTTCTTTAGATTTTTGAAATAACATTTATATGTCTATGTTTATATTTATATTTGTATGTTTATCTACATATGTACAAAAATAGATACAATGAGATTATGACTCTTAGAGAGAAGTGTGATGGGGCATTGGGGGAATTAGAGGGAGACAGTATGGATTAATATGATCAATGTGCATTGCATAATTTATGAAATATTTTCAATGAATAAAAACTTGTTCAAAAAGAAATGATCAGCTAAAATATCTGAAGCGGTTCATATTAGATCAGAAATTTACTTAATCTAGACATGAATTGCTCCCTTTGCTTGTAAAAGGATACATTTGTTCATCTTTATTGACACTGAGTTAATGTAAGCGTAAGTACTCATTATTTATATAAGAAGCAGATCAGACAATTCGAGGGATATGTAATAAGTACCATCTCACAGGACACTAAATATCCTAAGTTCTAGAATATCCAAGAAGCTTGGAGAAATTAACATAATTTGTTGCACTAACTTCTTTGTTATTCCAAAGAGCACCACAGAGAGGACACTGTGACATTAGGAATGAAATAATCAGTGCAGTTGGATTTTCGAGAAGAGGAAGAGCAAGAGCATGTCCCTCGGTGAATGCAAGAAGGATAGTAGCAAGGATGACATTTGGAATCTCTGTTGATGTTGATCTACGAACAGAATTGCACTCCTAACAGCACTAAGGCTTTTAGAATGAACAAAAATGTATTCATATGATAAAGCGTGCTAAGTAGCTTTTATCAAGCACATATACAGGATGTATAGCAAAGGAGCTTCAGTTGTAAGGGACTTTGGGCAAGAGGAAAAAAACACTAAAGAAATAAGAACAATACAAAGATTCAAGTAGATATGCCAATAAAATTATAAGTAGGTAAAATGGGGACTCTCCAGCCTATGGAGGCTCTCGTGTCAGTTAAGCATAACTCAGGGGGCTAAGATCTCAGGCAATCAACAGTCACCAAAGCCACTCTGGTCTAGTGGCTTCCATGGTCTTCATTTTGCTAACTCAAAGAATGAATTTTACAGAAAGTAGAAAGGAGTTTTCTTATAGGCGAAAGCCTAAGTCAAAGAAAGTAAGTAGGGCTGCTGTATAGCAGGAAGGATCTTAAGAAAACTTGCTACTGACTGTCTCTACTTAGGGTTAAGAACATTGACATCGTTAAGGTAGAGTAGTACAGCTTTGTCTCCCACAAGAAGTTTCATGGGCCTCTCCATCCAGGTGTCTGCATTGAAGCTTGGGAGTGTACCAGCCAAGGCCAGTGGAAGGCCTGAGACTGCACAGCTCCCAGGCAGATGGGCTCATTAGGTAGCTATGGAAGAGGATAAGAAAGATAAATCAAGGAAGGAAGACCATGAATCAATGCCCCTGAATATATAGGACCAAAGATGTTTCCAGATTTTGGCCAAGACAGAACTCATCAAGGATAAGAGGTAGAACTGCTTATTTTTAAGGTCCCCACCCTAAACTGCCTAGTCTGTTTCCCACTATTGCTGTTGTCATAGCAAAAAATAACAGATCCACTATATTGAATCTCTTCTAATTCTGAGCCTACAATACTACAATATCTTGTAATAATTATGGCATTAAATGTCTAAGCCTGAAGATATCTGTGTACCTAAGGATCCCCTATACCCCATACCATGTCTGTCCATGTATGTGCACAAGTATTCATATACAGGCAAATGATCAACATCAAGTGTCTTCCTGAGTTACTCTCAACCTTACTTATTTTAGGGACAGCATCGCTCACTATGTGTAACTTGCAGATTCAGTGAGACTAGCTGGCTAGTAAGCCCCACGTTCCTCTTGCCTGCACCTGCCCGTGCTGGAATTGCAGTCCAATGCTTAGGATCAGATTTTTATGTGTGGATGCTGGGGATCTTAATTTAATTTAATTTTTTACTTAGTCACTTTACATTCCACTCACTGTCCTCCTCTGCGAGTCTAGGTGCTTCTTCTCCCACTGGGGCCAGACAAGGCAGCCCAGCCAGGAGAATATTATCCAAATACAGGCAACAGTTTTGGGAATAGTTCCTGTTCAAGTTGTTCGGGGCCCATATGAAGATCAAGTTGCACATCTGCTGCATGAGTACTGGGGACATTAACTCAAGTTCTCATGCATGTGAAGCAAACATTGAATTGACTGAGTCATCATCTCAATCTCCATATTTGAGTTTTTATTTGTTATGTATTTACTTATTTTTATTGAATATAGATTTTTTTCACACGACATATTCTGATTATAGTTTCTCCTCCCCTCACTGCTCCCATATCTTCCTGACCCACCCAAATACACATCCTTTCTTTCATAAGAATGCAAGCAGGCATCTTTAAAAAAGTAAAGTAAAATATGATAGAATAATATTAAAACCAAACCAGAATAAGATAAAAGAAACAGAAGAAAAAGAGATACAAAAGACACAAGAAACACGTAGGAACAGAGAGACGCACGTGATTGCAAACACAGATTACCCGTAAAAACATAGAAACATAAAGTGTAATACAAACACACAGAATCAGTAAGATGTAAAAAAAAGTTGGGGCAAAGTATTATAAAAGCAGATCAAAGAACCCCCCAAGTGAGATCCTTTTGTGTTAGTCATCCACAGATGGGCATGAGGCCTGCCCTTAAAAGTGATTTGAATCCCCAGGGAGGCATCTGTAGAAAACTAATTTTTCATTATTGAGTAGATTGGAGAGGCCTTTTCTGTTGGAGATGGGGTCTTGTGTCCACTTCTGCAACCTGGCTTGGCATTAGAGTAAGGTCCCTTTTAGAACCGCTGTCTCATAACACATGGTTGAGTCTTAGGGCCCTTTAGAGTCATTCAGTTGGTTGCAGACACCCAGTTGATTGGAAAGAAATAATGTGAGAACCTGAAACAAGCTAAGCTGTGTCCACTGTCACTTCTGTTTGTCTCAGTATTGCCACTCTCTTACAGTCTGGAAGCTTTGAACCTGCTCTGTACCTAAGAACAATCTGATCTCATACTTCTTACAAAATCTGTTGTGCTTTTGCTCTTTTGACAGTGGTAGTTTCAAAATTCCATCAAAGCAATCACCACTTAATAGTATCATGTAAAGTATGTTTATAATATTTATTGATCCAAAGTACTGTTGGGCAGGGTAAATTCATATTGCCATACTTATATCTTTTGGTTTCATTTGAAACATTTGTTTTTTAATCTTTCTTTTCTTTTCTCAAAGATCATGGCCTTTTGCTACCTAGGAATTGCAGTTATGACAAATAATTTTTAATGATGATGAGTCTAAGTAAAACTATATCTCCTTTATTAGATGTGTTGTTGCATGTGTTAAATAAGCTATATGAAAAGATCATTCAGTATAAGGGAAGAAACGAGCTCACTAACAAGATGAGCTTAATATAAAGACTCACTATGACTTTCTAAAGTCGTATATCAATATCAAACTCTGACCCTAAGCCACCAGAAATCTAATTAGAAACATATTAAAATTAAATGTAATGGGAATGGAAAGAGATGGCACGTGTAACTGATGCTGAGGTAGGAGATGAAAATACAGACAATGTAAGACAATTTTAAAGGATTTTGCTGAAGCAGACCACTCAGCGCTTCAGATGAGCCATTAGCCTGCTTCTTGGGAGGGTTTGATTTCCTCTAAGTAACCACCGTGCTTTGGATATCAACTCCAGTGCTCTTAGGATTCTCTGCTTTTCATGAGTCTTTCTCGAAAGTGGCAAACATTTTTCTTATCTTCTTCATAGAAGGTAATAAAGAGGTTTACTGTGATTCGAAATGGTAACATCTTGTCCTTTTTCTATCTGGTCTTGTCAATTTTATATTAATATAATATTTATACTTATATATTGAAACATGGGTTAAGAATATCATCAATATGGTTAGAAATGAAAGGAGAAAAGTATAAAGTATAAAATATACTTGCTTCAAAAGAAATCCTCTCTCTTTCAGAAAAACATGTCTTTCTTGAATTACAGGTTTGTCTTGTTTTTGTTTTTCCTGAAGAATAGTGATAAATATCGAAGTTACACTTTAAAACTTCCTGGATTTTATGCTAAGGTTTCTTCTAGTTCACAATTCTCTTCGTCTTTCTCTTCTATGTTAAATCATTTGATTACCAGTCTTTAATTGTACCTCAGTTATCTGACATGTATTGTGTCATGGGATAAAGGAACTCTTACCCTGATCTTGGATATTATAAAGAAAACAGAACATGTCCTATTGTCTTTATTTCATGTGTCTTAGTTTCGACAATTCAGCATCACTGATAATTTTGAAAGGAGCTCATATAGAATAGTTGCTGAGAAAACAACATTGAATAACTTCCTTTTTCATCTAAATAGATGACCAGAAATGGCTTGCATAGACTATTTTTACATATTCATTAATTAAATTTGTTTTCAAGAATGTGTTTCCATATCACTCAATAACTGTAGAGGATTTTTTGAATTTGCATTCTGTCCCAAGGCAATTTCTCAGAAATAACATGTAATATCTGCTTTTTATGTTTGCTTCCTACACAGTAACTTTGTGAACTTTTCGTGCACTTCCATCATCTTGAATAAAATGGAGAGGATATTAATTATTCGTAAACTACAAGAGGATACATACTTTGGAGTAAGTATGTCATTCTTGAAATCTGGCTCGTAACTAGAAGATACTTGCACTGAAAACTGTCAAGGGAAGCTGGCCATTTCCCAGACATTTTTACCAAACTCGTGAAAGGTAGGACATCTCTTTCTTATAAACAGCGCTAGTCCACGCATGTACAATAATCCCTTTGAGTCATACTTGCTCTCTTCTCAGTCACCATTTGTTTATGATGTCTGATATTTACTCACGTTCAGAGACAGCTCTCAGATTTACCCAATGCTTCAGCTCTAACTGCATGCTCTCATCCCCCTAAAGGATATAAGCGCCCATTTAGACATGACACATAATCCTCGAGACTCATCAGCTGACCTGGTATTTTATCTTTGTAAGTATTTTTGTCTGTACCAATTAATGTATAGAAATTTCCAATCCTTAAGAAATCACCAATTTTAAATCTTAAACTATTTGATGGGAATCTTCTATTTGCTCCTTTATACCCATCTCCTGGTGTTTAGTACTGTTTTCTGTTATGCAGAAGAGGGACCTTCCCATGGAATTCCTCTGCACTTGCTTTGAGTTAATGGAGAAGCAGTAGGTGGTCAGAGAAAGGTGAAAAAAATACTTATCTCTCCCACCACAACTCCTCCATGGAGGGTTGCTTCTGTCTATCTTGAGGTCCTGTTAGTATAAGACTAGACCCCAAAAAACATTCATGGTATGTATTCATGGATAAGTGGATATTAGCCAAAAAATACAGAATACCCAGGATACAACCCACAAAACTTAAGAAGTTTAACAAGCAGAAAGGCACAAGTGAGGATGCTTCAATCCCATTTAGTAGGGGAAGACAATAATCACAGGAGGCAGATGGAAGGAGGAGGGACCCAGGTGGGAGAGGGGAGGGGAGGGGAAAAGGGAAACAGGAATAGGTATGGGGAGGGAGGACAGGAGAGAAGACCAGAGGGCCAGGAAGAATAAGTAGAAATATGCAGCCTTGGGGGTGGGAGGTGGGGGTTCCTCTAAAAAGTACAAGTGACTCAATAGGTGAGAAACTCTAAGGATTCAATGGGGGTGACCTTAGCCAAAATGCCCAGCATCGGGGAGAGGGAACTTGAAGAATCCATCCCCCACCCCCGTAGATAGACAGGGCCTCATGTGGAGGGACGATGAGGTTACCCAGAACAGCAGGGACAGAAATGGAGAAGAGACTGAGCAGAAGTGGTCCAATGACTGGCCCAACTTGGGATCCATCTCATTGGAGAGCAACAAGACCGGACACTATTACTGATGCTGTGATGTGCTTACAGACAGGACTCTAGCATGGCTGTCCTCTGCGAGGCCCTACCAGCAGCTGACTGAGACAGACACAGATATGTCCACCCAACCATTGGACTGAAGTTAGGGACACCATGGTTGAATTAGGGGAAGGATTGAAGAAGCTGAAGGGAGGGGACAATCCCATTGGAAGAGCAGTAGTCAGAACCCAGGGAACTCCCGGAGACTGAGCCACCAACCAGAGAGCATCCACTGGTTAATCCGGAGTTCCTGGTCTGGCCACAGTAGAAAATAATGAACCTAATCCTCAAGAGATTTGAGGCCACAGGGAAGGGGGAGGTATGTGTGTGTGTGAGCACCCTCTCAGAGGCCGGGGGGGGCGGGGGGAGCAATGGGATGAGGATCGATTGGGAGGGAGGACAGGGAGGGGGCAATGGCTGGAATGTAAATAAATAAAGATTTTTTTTATAAACAGAATTCTCTATTGGATAAAGTGACTATTTCTTTCACCAGTGCTTTACACTGAGGTATGATAAAAGCAGCTTGATGCATTATCCCCAGTATACTATGTTTTCCCCCAGTTTCCACAGTGCCGTCATCTAATACATATCTATGAACATTGCTTTATTAAACACTTCTGCAATAACCTCTTTTGAGAATGCAATATGTTTCCTACTTGGGCATTATAACCCCAGTAGGTTAAGTATGTCATTCCCAACATACTTAAATTAATCAAGCCTACATTTTTAAAATAAATCTTTTACTTGATACTGTGCAAAGACTGACATGTGCAAACATCCATTGTTGTAAAGTTTTTTTTTATATCTTGGCTGTCCATCATTTCAAATCCGTGGTCCTGTAACTCAATTATGCTTTCAATAACTTACCTGGTATACCTAATTTGATGATTATTAAAACTCAGACAACTTCCTTACTCCTCTTCTCTTATTCTCCGAAGATGGTCTAGCATTTTAATTTATGAGAGAAAGCAAACTACTCCAGTTAATAGTTTCCCTAATCTGTATTGATTAAATTGCTTTGCTGTTTTAATCTATGTAAGACAAGTTCTAATGAAAAGTGGCAGAAAAATTCAACCCACAATGGCTTAAGACAAAGGTCCTTTTTTTCTTCTATTTTTGGTCCTTTAATGTCTGAGCCATCTCTCCAGCTCTCTTTTTTCTTAAATATGTAAAAAAAAAACCTAAGTATTATGGATGACTTATGAAAAACAGGGCTCTTCCTGTAGGTGGCCAGAGGTGACCTGTGAAGATGGTTCGCTACTCCCTTGACCCAGAAAACCCCACGAAATCATGCAAATCAAGAGGCTCAAACCTTCGTGTTCACTTTAAGAACACCCTGGAAACTGCCCAGGCCATCAAGGGTATGCATATCCGCAAAGCCACCAAGTATCTGAAGGATGTCACTTTAAAGAAGCAATGTGTGCCATTCTGGCTGTATAATGGTGGAGTCGGTAGGTGTGCCCAGGCCAAACAGTGGGGCTGGACTCAGGGACGGTGGCCAAAAAAGAGTGCTGAATTTTTGCTGCACATGCTTAAAAATGCAGAGAGTAATGCTGAACTGAAGGGTTTGGATGTAGATTCTCTGGTCATTGAACACATCCAGGTGAACAAGGTTCCTAAGATGCGCAGACGAACCTACAGAGCTCATAGCCGGATTAACCCATACATGAGCTCCCCCTGCCACATCGAGATGATCCTCACTGAGAAGGAACAGATTGTTCCAAAGCCAGAAGAGGAAGTTGCACAGAAGAAAAAGATATCCCAGAAGAAACTGAAGAAACAAAAACTCATGGCACGGGATTAAATTCAGCATAAATAAATGCGGATAAAGTAAAAAAGAAAAGAAAAGAAAAGAAAAGAAAAAAAGGAACTATCATCATGGCTATATTGTCTCCCGACGCAATTGTGAAGTCCTCCTTGTGTTGAATTCACTATTGAATGAGCCTCCTCTTCTGTCCCGAGATGTGAATGATATAGTTTTTCTGAAAAAGTCAGCTGAGACTTCTAGAGCTACATATTTAGTTAGTTTGTATCAGGGAATCTAGCTATACACAGAGCCCATAAATTTGAAATACATGCTGGGTGCTAAAGCACATAAGTGACTGATTTTTAAGTACCCCCTCTAAGGGTTGCTTTGGAAATTTTTGTATCATGAGTTTTGCGGATTGGAAAAAAAAAACAAAACAAAACAACTCTGGGTCTAGGACTATATCCTGGAGCTTCAGGGGCCACATCCAAGAAAAACACATAACACAACAAAAGGGAAAACCAGAAAGAAAGAAAGAAAGAAAGAAAGAAAGAAAGAAAGAAAGAAAGAAAGAAAGGAAGGAAGGAAGGAAGGAAGGAAGGAAGGAAGAAAGAAAGAAAAAAGAAAGAAAGAAAGAAAGAAAGAAAGGAAGGAAGGAAGGAAGAGAAACAATCAAACAAAACCCTCCAGCTTAGCCTATGTCTACAACAGCCATCATCTTGCCAACATTCCTCTGGTAGATTGGAACATCATGATCCCTCCCACACATATAAACATCAGCAAGTGGACACAGTAGTAACAAATAAAATTAAAAATAAATGAAGCAAGCACATGAAGTTTGGGGAAATGGTGTGGGAGATGGGTGAAGAAGTGAAAGAGATGGGCTTGGGTTGGACTTGATCAAAACAAATGTATATAATTCTCAAACAATAAAATAAAAATGTATAAAGTCCTATAACCAATAATACTGAGGTAAAACTCTTATTGGAGTCACGGATTCTGTTTCTTTCTGACATCAGAATCATTATAGTGCCAATGGCAATTGGGGTGGTTCCCTGTGTCACCATTGACAGGGTAGCATCAGCCTTAATTAAATTTCTTAATCAAAATTTCTTCCAGTTTTCATCAGATGTGTATGGGGAGACACAAACATTTTGCCCAAGAAAAATAACTGATAATATTGTATGCAGCATAGTTCCTAGGAGAATATATGTTTTCCATCGAAATTACACTAAAGGATCCACTCTGTATGTTACTAAGCTGCTTATTCTCCTTACTATTTTTATAATTTCAAAGACAAGATAAAAGTGGTATTATAGTTTGACCGGAGGTGCATCTAATTCCTCTATTGCCATTTAATGTGTACCACTCCTGGATATTCTATTAGAAAGCTGGCTGAGACTTCATGGTTTGTTTCATTCTCTTTTATATGGTAATGCATGGATATTGGCAAGGCAAATAGAACCCAGAGGCATTTGGAAGTGTTGTAGTGTTCTATAGCATTTAATGAAATATGGAAATACGAAATTCTCATCTTCATGTATTGTCACTGAACTAACGTAGACATTGTGCTTTAGAAAACATCAAAGTACAGCATAGCATTCTATAAAAGGCCCGCGACATTGTGTATTGTGAAACAGAAAAAAAAATTTACAGTGGTGCTGTAGATGAACCCAGTGTCTAGTGGATGTTAAGTAAGTATTCCACAATTGATGTATGTTGCAAGTGGAAAATATAATTCTGTCAAGTTTTCCTTTGGATATGATAACCAAATTGTGCATTAAAGTGCATTCTCTCCCTCTCTTCAGCTTAGCTGATTTTGAGAAAGGACATAACACAAGCTCACATATTTTCTTGGTAGAGAAACTTGGTTATAAACAAACTACTGTATCACAGAATTACAGAAATTCTGAGTGAGGTGGAAAATTTTCCATTTATAGATCATTTTCAGTTAGTTTCCTATATAAATAATTGAGAAACAAAATTGATTTACTTTACCATTTCACCAAAGACATGATTGTAAATATTATGTTGTTTTGTGTGGTTTCATCATTGACTTATCTTTCTGCTTTGATGGGCAATTAGTATCCATATTTCTTGTTACGAAAATATGATTGGTCAAGAATACTACTTGGAGTCAGGTCTTATATGTTAGCCTTCCTATCTTTTCTGAAATATTGATGTTTTTTCTTCCAGAAAACAATTTTCTTGACAAAAACTAGGAATATAATTTTTGTGTAAGGATAGTAAGTAAGTAAAATAATTTAAGGAGACAATTTTATTCTTATTCTTGGTAAACAATATGCAGCTTTTGAATTTGGATTCTGGAAAAGAAACTTTTAAAATACCATTTCCTCTGAAATATTCATTCAAATCCTTTTATATGTGCACGTGCCTATTTATATCACATATGTGTACATCACACACACACACACACACACACACACACACACACACACACACACACACACACCATTTCCAGTGTTTAGGGAATAGAAAAGAAAACTTAGAAATATTTTTAGTTTGATAAGGTGGCTTAGCAGTTAAATGTGCTTGTTGCCCATTCTGATAATTCAGTCTCTGAAACACACGTGATGGAAGGAGAGAACAACTCCTATATACTGCCCTTTGACTTCCACATGCATTTGCGTGTGTGTGTGTGTGTGTGTGTGTGTGTGTGTGTGTGCATGCTTGTGCGCTTAAATAAATAAAGATAATTTTAATTTAAAAACAAAAATAAAAAGAAATTAAATTCGAAATGTTTTCCTCTTCAAGGAAATATATTTAAAAAAGTAACAATATAGCCCAAACTGTTGTTTGAATATCTTACAGAATTTTGATCTCATTTTTGAGAGATAATGAATAACCTGGATCTGAGTTAAAATTCAGTCTCTGCTCAAGTATTTTTTTTTACTTTCTTATTACAGTTTTTAATTAATTAATTAATTAATTAATTTTTACATTCCAGATTTTATTCCCCTTCTGGCCTAATCCCCTGAGGGTTCCATATCCCATACCCCCACCCCCAATCTCCACAAGGATGTCCCCCCGCCACCCACCCTACCAGACCTCTAAACTTCCTGGGGCCTCCAGTCTCTTGAGGGTTAGGTGCATCTTCTCTGACTGAACCCAGACCCAGGAGTACTTTGCTGTATATGTGTTAGAGGCCTCATCTCAGCTGGCGTATGCTGCCTGGCTGGTGGTTCAGTGTCGAAGAGCTCTCAGGGGTCCATGTTAATTGAGACTGCTGGTCCTCCTACAGGATTGTCCTCCTTCTTAGCTTTTCCCTAATTCAACCAGAGGGGTCAGCAGCTTCTGTTCTGTTGGTTGGGTGCACATATCTACATCTGACTCTTTCAGCTGCTTGTTGGGTCTTTTGGAGGGCAGTCATAGTAGGTCCCTTTTTATGGACACCCTATAGCTTCAGTAATGGTGTCAGGTCTTGGGGCCTCCCTTTGAGCTGGAAGCCACTTGGCAAGAAGCAGCTTCAGTGACAAAGAATTTATGTTGTTTCTCCATCCGAGAAGATATGGCCTGGCAGGGAGGTTTAACAGTGGCAATAGCTTGAGGCTGTGCCTGCAAGACTAAGAGACTGCTTTCTCATTTCTGTATGGACCAGGAGGCAGACAGCACACACAAATAAAGACCAGATTACAAACCTCAAGGCTTTCCCCTCAGCAACTCCATTTCTCCAGGTAGGTTTGACCTGCCAAATGACTCATGGTCTCCAAAAGCAGCATGATCAATTGTGACCATGTACTGGAACACATGAGTCTGCTGCAGACAGCTTCCGTTCCAATCATTATAGCTTCTGTAATATGATATACTTGAACTCTTTATAATGTGAGGTTTTAAGGGCTGTTCCTGGCAACTGGCATTATTTAGGAAATAGGAACCATGTGAAAACATTATAAGCTTGAGACAGTTGGTATTTTCCCCCTTTCAAACATCATCACAAAGATGTTCTTTTGTTTAAATATTTTAAACAAAGCTCCATTTATTTACAATACTGATGGAAATGATTATTAACTGAATTTTTGGAGTGAACAGCATGTTTTGCAATAACAGGAACTTGATTTTCCCCCACACAAGTATTTGAAAGGTTTTCCAATTTTTCTACTTTTACCATCTTTAGTAAACTGAATCAATAACAATTCAGGTTAATTTCCAATCTTAATTTTCTGTCCCTGTTACCTTAAACTTGGCTTAGTCATCGCAGAGATGTTGCTGTAGCACAGCCGGGCAGCTGCTACTGTTGCTAACAGTGTACCTAACCCATATCCATGTGACGAACCTTACAGAAACCCACTACTCCAAGCTCAAGTTCCTTTTTCATATCAAGCATTTAAACACACCCACACAATAACACGCACAGACACACAGACATACACACAGACACACACAGAGACATACACAGACATACACACATACAAACACACACAAACATAGACATACACACACAGACACATACATAGACATACACATACATACAAACATACAGACACAGACACACACAGACATACACACACAAACACACACAAACATACACAGACACTTATACACACAGATACACAGGCACACACACAAACACACACAGACATACACACAGAGAGAGACATACACAGACATACACACATACAAACACACACAAACATAGACATACATACACAGACACATACATAGACATACACATACATACAAACATACAGACACAGACACACACAGACATACACACACACAAACACACACAAACATACACAGACACTTATACACACAGATACACAGGCACACACACAAACACACACAGACATACACACAGAGAGAGACATACACAGACATACACACATACAAACACACACAAACATAGACATACACACACAGACACATACATAGACATACACATACATACAAACAGACACACACAGACACACACAGACATACACACACAAACACACACAAACATACACAGACACTTATACACACAGATACACAGGCACACACACAAACACACACAGACATACACACACACAGAGACATACACAGATATACACATACACAAACACACACAAACATAGACATACACACACAGACACATACACAGATACACACACAGACATACACATACACATTGACATATACACATACAGACAAACACATAAACACACACACATACACACATATACATACACACACATACACACACGCACACACAGACATATACAACACAAACATCAAATGTTCCATGTACTATATCTATATTAGTAGTAAGGAAAGAGATATAGACGAATTGTGGAAGACTGGTTAGTTCATTTCACCTCATAGGTGCGCTGCAAAGAACAAATCTTAATATATGTAAAATATCTGAGTGAATTTAAAAATGGAAACTGGCTCTATTATTTGAGATAGCCAATCTGTCTAAAGTTTACAGCAGTGAGGTGCATAGAACAGTGACTTTTTGGAGAAAATTATTTTATCTCTATAAAGCATAGGAGCATATAAAAAACTTGGACTCTCATTTGTTGAAACGGTCCTTTGATGATTCAATTACTTAACACATTTATGGAGGACACTTTGTGCGATTCTGGTATCTAACCAAAACAGATAAGATTCATACTTGGATAAGAAGTTCAATTTTATTTTTATTATTGAATCCTACTATGCAGCCGAGGTTAGGTATAAATTTATGAGCTTTCTGTTTTAGCTTCTTGAGTTTTAAAATTATAGGTAAACACTATCATGTCTGTCTCCCAAATAGATTTACAGAAACTTTTTTTCTAAAAATAAAGAGCAAAAAAGTAGTTCTACATATAGATTATGTCAGAACCCATAGGTTCAGTACAGTTCAATAAAATAGAGAGGAAGAGAAAATCTATGGATGAGAAAGCAATGGAGGAAATCTAAGCCCAGAGTAGACATGGAAAGCAATTTGCTCAGCAAGGCTTTTGAATCTGTGAGGCAGCTTTGGACAGAACCCTTCCCAATTCATTTAAGGTTTTAAAGGCTTGAGGCACGTGGCTATACTACACTGCTATCAGGTCTTTACCTAGAAGAAATAAGGCAAGTGGGTAGTTCTGAAGTCACTTAGAATTTACACATGAAATTTAGTTAGCTCTTAGAGCGATATCATGATATCATGTACTAAATTAATAAGCCTTCTATGTAGCTATCTGAACTTTTGAAGGCTTCCTAGTATCTGAAAATATTGCCTTAGCAAAATTTCTAGTATAACTGCCCTCTATAAGAGACTCGAGAGACCTTAGAGAGCTATTATCATTTGTTGACAAGATCTCTCAATTATAGCACAGTAAAACATATACACAAGATGCTGGGTTATAACTTTAGCATACCTAAACACATTTCTTTTTGATTTTAGATGTCCTATATTTATTAAAGCCAGAAGCTGGAAGGGGTGGAAAAATAGAATCTCTTAATCCAGATCACTCTGTGATTAAGCAATCACTCAAGGTCTAACCTTTCCTAAGCACACTGCTGGTGATGGTTATCAGTTAAGGATTTATCTCATGGGAAAAGAGAAATACTTTTTAAAGAAATAAAAATATGATTAGGAGAGAAATATGGCAATTAGTGTGGATATTGTCATTGCTGAGCATTACTGCAAATTTAGAGATCACCCAAGGCAGTTCTCAGAACTCTAGTCACCCACCGGCAAGTAATAGAATTAGCTACAGAAGCTATGGGCCTGCTGAACAGAAATACTTTTTGTTATTTGACCCAATTTCCCCTTGGATCAGACTTATTCTGCTTTTCAGTTGATTGTTTGGTATAATTATTTTTTTTATATATCACTATGATGATTCTAAAATATGATTTTGTTCCTCTAGAATGTATAGTATCCATTTTTTTACTCTAAATACACGTTTGAAACACTACTTTGCTTGTGACATAGAAAGTAGCAATTTTAGCTATTAAAGGTTTATTATAAATGACGTGTAAAAATAGTGTGAGAGAACATCTCTGGGATAAGCTAGAAACCTGGGACAATGGAAACTCTCAGGAATCTCTAAGGGTGTCACAGCTAAGAGTCCCAGCAATGGGGAATATGGTGCTTGAAATGTCCATCTTTGTAACCAGAAAAGACTTCCAATAGATGGATTGGGACACCATCCCAGCTACAAAACCTCTGACATGCAATTTGTCCTTCCTACAAGATGTACAAGTATAGTGATAGAATAGAAATTGAGGAACTGGACAGCTAATAATTGGCCCAGCTTGAGATCTAGACCATGAGAGAGAGCCCACCCCTGAATTTATTAGTGATATTCTGCTATACTTGGAGAAGGAGTTTAACATAACTGAGAGGCTTACCCAGGAACCTATGGAAACTTATGAAGAGACCCACAGCCAAACATTAGGCAGAACTTGGGGAATCCTGTGCAAGAAGGTGAGGAAGGATTGAAGGAGCCAGAGAGGCCAAGGACACCACAAGAAAACCTACAGAATCAACCAAGCTAGACATGGAGGGGCTCACAGAGACTGAACTATCAACCAGGAAGTATGCACGGGATATACCTAGGACCTGTGCACAGCTGTGAAGCTTGGTCTTCATGTAGAACTCCTAACGCCAAGAGCAGGGGCTGTCTCTGACTCTGTAGTCTTCCTTTGGACACCTTTCCTTAACTGGGCTGGCTGTCTAGCCTCAATAGGAGAACATGCTATGTGCCTATTGTGGAATTTAACATGCCAACGTAGGTTTATATCTGTGCAAGACCTCCCTTTTTCTGAGGAGAAATTGAGGAGGTGGGAGGGAAGGTAAGAAGGAGGACTGGGAGGAGAAGCTGCAATCAAGATGTAAATTAATAAATTACACAGAAAAATTGACCAAACTCCAAACCTATACCTCACAACGAACATTTGTACAGATAGAAACAGAGTGTTCTCAATGCCTTACTTGTTATTTATTGAAACACCATGTCATTACTGTTCCTTGTCTTTAGACCATGGTCAATACATGGCTACTCCTATGCTGTCATCATGCAGTTCTCTTTCAGATCAATTAAAGTTCACAAAATGATGCCCTTAGTCTATTTCCTTTTACTTTCTTCCTTGACATGGAGCCAAGTGTCTGCCTGTGTGTTTTTGTCTTTTACTTAGATAATCTCTGCTGACTGCCACAACCCCCATAGCCACATTGCCATCTCTAATGCCTACCTTCCCACTTTAATGGCATTGCTCTCTGTTGTTTCATGATGAGTGATGTACATTCATAGACTCAGTAAGTACTCCATTACTATTTTCGATTGTGGTTCTTGACACAGATATAGCATAGAAGATTCTGGATTCACTACAATTATTGTACATTAATAGAAATGTTCCATGTTGCAAGTTGGTTTAGCCATATCTGTTTGTGGTATTTGGGCAGTGCATAAGGCTTTGAGATATGTCTCCAATGGTTTCATCACTCCAATCAGAGGTTTGTTCCACACTGTGGATGCCTTGCATGACATTAATATTCTAATGGTACTTCATCAGAATATTAGTATTGTTTACAATGTACCCTACAAGAAATAGGGTATATATTAAGGACTATGGAGGAGGTGATTCGAATGTCAGACATTGTCCCCTTGATGCTCCTCACAGATGCATAGCAAACTCCTATCCTCCTGACTGCACAGGGATGAAGTTGGAAATGGAAACTAGTCCAGGCGACTTTTGTGTTGTGCAGTTATCACCTTAAACCTACTCATCGATATTTGTGTAAATTTGAGGAACAGCTTTCGAGGTGTTTGAAAACAATTATTTCTATTACAGCAGCAATGGCTCCTTTAGGGCTCTTGGTAACATTGTCAGTGGTGGTTTCATAACATAGAGGGAAATTGTTTTAATTCCTTAGACAATATTGGTGTAATGAACATGCTCATATGCTTATTTTTTAATTTTGATATACTACATTTCTAACATTTTATTTTAATCGCTTAATGAATCTTCTTGTGTCTGTGGATTTATCTGAAATATTTCCTGACGTGAAAATTATCAGTGACATTTTGTCCAAAATATCAGGAATTTCATTCCTTTTCACATCTTTTTCAAGTTTGATGGATGGAATTATTAGTAATTTTGACTCATCCTTCTTTCTTTTCTAAATTCATAATCAAACCTTTTTCTTTGGCATTCAGACATGCCATTCTTTGATTTATGAAACTTGTTGAAAGAGTTTCTTTGTTTCACTCTCGTCTGTTTTTCTCTTTCCCTTTCTTCCCTCCCTTCCCCCTCATTCCCTTCCTTTTCCTTTTATTCCTTCATTCCTTCATTCCTTTGTTCCTTCCTTTATTTCTTCATTTGTTCATTCATTTATTCCTTCCTTCCTACCTTCCTCTCTGTCTTTCTGTCTTCCTGTTTCTGTCTGTCTGTCTGTCTCTCCCTCCATCCCTCCCTCTCTCTCTTTCATTCATTCTTTCTTTCTTTCTCTCTCCCTTCCTTCCTTCCTTCCTTCCTTCCTTCTTTCTTGGCTTCTTGACTTTTGAGACAGAGTTACATGTAGCTCAGGCTAGCCTAAGAACACTGTATAGCAGAAGTTAGCCCTAAACCTCTGACGCTGCTTCTACTGGTGTGCTAGACTACAGGTAGCACCATTGTCTCTTAGTCCCTTAGTTTCTGCTCCTTTTGTTGTGTCGAAGAATATCTGCAAGTTAATGTCTTTCCTTTGGGTCTTACAATCTCACAGTGCTGTGTTTGCTTAAATTTGTGCATGGTCACTTTCAGGTTTCCTAGGTATCATTTCTCTGATCACTTTCATGGGAAATGTCTCCTTAGTATGTAGGGTCAATCCCATTAAGGATACAGTCAGTTAGTAAATAAATCAATATCTGGGCCTTAACAGAACATCTGACTCTATTGCTTGCCTTCAGTTGTTTTCAGTATCTCAGAAGGAAATGGAAATTAAATCATATATATATATATATATATATATATATATATATATATATATATATATATATACACCCATTAGTAGGATGCTTTGGCTCACAGAATTCTGCACCACTGTAACTCTTATTGCTAACTTTATTCTAACCTCCATAAACCTTTCATTATTTTCAACAGCAGAAGTATGGGGGCAAGGTGGTTTAGAGGATTATGATCTAGAATATATATAATTTCAGTTTGGAATTACATCCTACAAGCACCCACTCTAATTATACAGCTCACAATTGGAGAACACTTAAAAGTTTGCAAAAAAAAGCCATGTATTTTTAAAACTTTTAATCCTTAAAATTACATTAGAAAATAAAGTACATATTATTGTATCTGATATACAGAGAAAGAAAATTGAGACCTAGAGTTCAAGTAAGTCTTCTGTTGAGAACAGACACATCTTTTTTTGATGTAGAGAAAAACAAATATTGGTTCAAAGGGTAGATTCTGAGTCTAATTTTCCCCTCAAAAACAGTTTCCCTTGAACATGATAAGTGACCCTTATTTCCATGGTTTCCAAATAAAAAGGAAAATATAATTAGAATTATTCTAGTGCCCTGTGACAATGTGACATTTCTACAGTTAAATTGTTTGCCTTTTTGCTCTTCTTAGCAGTGGTAGTCTCTGTCTCAAAACACAGCCAAGACACTTGCCTCCAGATCCTGTGACTTCTTTCTGGATTTTCTGCCTCAGCATGCTTTTTTGTATCTCCTATCACTCACAAAAATACTTTTTATTTTCATGATGCAACGGATCCTGAATTGTTCTTTAACTAGTGTCACAACTTTTGGGAATTAGTTGGCGAAACCCAAAGCTGAAATAGCATAAATTCTTTCTGAAGATGAGAACTTGATTTTTTTCATAAGGATTATAGCTATGTATTGGCTCTCTGGAAATAAAGAGAAGGAATCAAGGGTAACTTACACTTGAGTGAAGAGATGTTGTATTTATGGTGGCAGATCCTGGCTCCCCGACTCCTGTTTCACTTTTGCTCTATGAGCATTTAACCACTAGGTGTTGAGTTTTGTCATCAATGGAATGGGAGCAAGAACCTCAGAAATGTCAATAACCTCAGAAATATCTGATAGGAATTGAATTCATATAGTCATATAAATTGCTGACACCATTACCTCATAGGTGATGCTGAGAAAGCGTTTGCTCTGTTGAAATTACAGGATGCTGTTGATATGTCCTTGGGTCAAACATTGAGTTCTGTGATTTAAATAATTTATCTCACTTAATTTTCACTATGTGCCTTGAGTTGTGGGTCTGATTTACTTTATGAAATCAAATAATTGTTTCCCAAGTCACACAGCCAATAGGTGCCTGAAAATCTTATCAAGTGCTCAACTTCTAAGTAAGAGTCACCACAGTATAACAGAAATAATGTGGTCATGGAGGTGGAAGAAGCTGTTGTATTTCAGGGTGAGTTGATGAAATAACTTATACAGTCTGTGCTTTAGCTTGTAAAGAAATTATATACACATTTTCCACATACATAATTATGACCTACTCACTTTATGCAATGTTGCTTGTATGCATGTTTTCAGGGATAGGCATTTAGCATTGGATGACCAATTGGTATGGTTTTCCCTAGGGAAGACTATTTCTCCTCTGAGAGAGGAGGGGCGATACTAATATTACTGTAGCCTGCAGGACAACATTTATATCAGAATATTAGCTTCCACTTCATAAGATTTTATTTTAAAGTTGTGAATCTGATTTAATTATAACTGAACAGAATCAAAAGAGTTACTTACCACTGATAGTCTCTGATTTTAAGTGTAAACCTGTTAAATGGAACGGCAGCAGATTTTAGTATAGAACTGGGGCAAATTTAGAATGCAGTGAAAGCAGCAATTCACAGATTTGTATTGATTATACCTTCCATTCATTACATGTGAAGGTAGTTTGAGAACACCAATTACTTTCTCTTTCCCACATCTCTATAGGCTTAATAATTCCATCACCATTTCAGTCTAAATTTGGCTCCTTGAGCCTATACAGATGTCAATATTTTCAGGAAGTGTGATGGTCTAAAGACCAAATGCATAGGAAGTTTAGACCTAAGCTCTAAATGGGATATCCTCAAGAAAGTTACTTGAACTCTCTGACTCTTGCTCCTTACTTGTAAAAAAAATGGAGGCTATTTTAAGTTAGAGAGTAGAAAACTGTGAAAAATGTTTCAGAAAGTTACTATGAAATGCATTCATAGACGCCATTCTTAGAGAAGACTTATGGTAAAAACATCACAGTGATTGACATAACCTTATTTTTGTACTGTCCAGGCTTCTCTGGAGAAGCAGAAGCAATGGCACATTTGTTCAGAATGTGACCTACCTATGAGGGCTTCCAAAGAGTTATACTTACCGGAAGGCTGGACTGAAGAAGCTGGCAGCATGGTGTAGGTCTGAGGTCTGAAGGTGGGTCAGAATATGGACCCTAGGCATATACCGCTATGTAATGGACTTGAAATAAAACCTTACTTCTTTGTAAAATCTAGGTATTGAAGTGATTAGGTAAAGCTCACTTACATTATAAAGGATCTTTTGCAGTATTCAAGGCTCACAGATCATAATCTTTAATGTCACTCACAACTACTTTTGCAATACCACCTAGGCTACAATTTAGGCCTACAGAAGATTACACAAGGAGGAAACTCTAACATCACAGAACTATACTATTTGTGGTATTGGGGTGACAGTTGTTCAGATTGTCTGTATTTATAAGATGCCTCGAACACATTTCACAGTTAATAGGGAATTATTAGCAGAAGGTAAAGGTACAATATTCACTGTTGGACTCTCTCATGCTAGAAGAGTCAGTAACTGATAAAGGAAGACTGTAGCATGATTTATTTTGTGCGTCAAGTCCTTTAAAGGACCCCATGCATGTGGGTACCCTTGCATTTGGACGAAATATGTTCAGAATTGAGTCTTTATTTTGGTAGATTTTTCCTTTGATGAGTATGAGGTGTCCTTCCTTGTATTTTTGATAACTTGTGGTTGAAAGTTGATTTTATTCGATACTAGAATGGCTACTCCAGCATGTGTCTTGGGAACATATGCTCGGATATATTTTTCCAGGCTTTTATTCTGAGGTAATGTTTGTCTTTGTCACTGAGGAACATTTCCTATATAAAGCAAAATGCTGGTTCCTGATTACATATCCAGTGTTCATCTATGTCTTTTACAGGAGAATTGAATTCATTGATGTTAAGAGATACTAAGGAATAGTGATTCTTGCTTCCCATTATTTTTGTTGTTGGTGTTAGAATTATGTTTGCGTGTCTCTCTTCTTTTGAGTTTGATGAAATATTACTTTCTTGCCTTTTCTTGGGTATAGTTTCCCTCCTTGTGCTGGAATTTTCCATCTATTATGCTTCATAGACTGGATTTGTGGAAAGATATTGTGTAAATTTGGTTTTGCCATGGAGTATCTTGGTTTTTCTATCTATGGTAATTCAGAGTTTTGCTGGGTATAGTAGCTGGGTTTGGCATAATCTCTGGTGAGAAGTCTGGTATAATTGTGATAGATCTGCCTTTATATGTTACTTGATCTTTTTCCCTTACTGCTTTTAATACTCTTTCTTTGTTTTGTGCATTTGGTGTTTTGACTATTATGCAACAGAAGGAATTTCTTTTTTGGTCCAATATATTTGGAATTTTGTAGGCTTCTTGTATGTTCATGGGCATCTCTTTCTTTAGGTGAGGGAAGTTTTCTTCTATAATTTTGTTGAGAATATTAACTGGCCCTTTAAATTGGGAATCCTCAGTCTCTTCTATTCATATTATCATTAGGTTTGATCTTCTCCTAGTGTCCTGGATTTCATGACTGTTTTGAGTTAGAAACTTTTTGAATTTTGCATTTTTTAACTGTTGTGTCAATGCTTTCTATGGTATCTCTTCACCTGAGAAATCTATGGTTTCTATTCTCTTTCCTAGATTTCTATTTCCTGGGTTGTAACTCTTTGTGATTTCTTTGTTGTTTCAATTTCAATTTTTAGTTCCTGGTGGGTTTTGTACAATTTGGTTGTGTTTTCCTGTAAGTCTTTAAGAAATTTTTGTCTCCTCTTTAAGAGCTACAACTTGTTTGCCTGTACAATCCTATATTTCTTTAAGGGAGTTTTTTATGCCCTACTTAAAGTCCTCTATCATTTCATGAGATTATTTTAAATTGGAATCTTGCCTTTTCCATGTGTTGAAGTATCCAGGACTTGCTGTGGTGGTAAACATTACTAAAGATCAAAGAACACATTGCACCTCTCATAATAGTAGTGGGGAACTTCAACATCCCACTCTTACCAATGAACAGAACATGGAAATAGAAACTAAACAAAGACACAGTGAAACTAACAGAAGTTATGAATCTTTGAGAAAATCAACAAGGATAGATAAACCCACTAGCCAGATTAACCACAGTACCCAAATTAAATCAGAACTAAAAAGGCAGACATAAAAACAGAAACTGAGGAAATTCAAAAATTCATCAGATCTTATTAAAAAAGCCTATACTCAATAAAACTGGGAATGGAAAATTTTCTAGGCATATACCCAGTATTAAAGTTAAACCAGGATTAGATAAACATCTAAACAGTTCCATAACTCCTAAAGAAATAGAAGCAGTCACTAAAAGACTCCCAATAAAAAAAACAACAAACAAAAAACAAACAAACAAACAAACAAAAAACAACAAAAAGCAGTGGGTTTAGTGCAGAATTCTATCAGACATTCAAAGATCTAATACCAATAATTTTAAAACTATTTTACAAAATAGAAACAGAAGGAACACTACCCAATTCATTCTACGAAGTAACTTATGCTTATACATAAAGCACACAAAGAACCAACAAAGATAGAGTACATCAGACCGATTTCCCTTATGAATATTGATACAAAAATAATCAGTAAAATTCTGTCAACTCAAATCCAAGAATAGATCAAAATGATCATACATCATGATCAAGTCGGTTTCATCCCAGGGATGCAGGGGTGGTTCTATATACAGAAATTCATCAACATAATCTACTATATAAACAAACTCAAAGGAAAAAACCCACATGATCATCTCATTGGATGCTGAGAAAGTCTTTGACAACACCCCTTTATGATAAAAGTCTTAGAAAAATAAAAAATTCAAGGCTCATACCTAAACATAGTAAAAGCAATATACAACAAACCAGTAGCCAACATCAAACTAAATGGAGAGAAACTTGAAGCAATCCCACTTAAATCAGGATCTAGACAAGGCTGTTCACTTTCTCCCTACCTATTCAGTTTAATACTTGAAGTCCTAGCCAGAGCAATTAGATGACAAAAGGAGGTCAAAGATATACAAATTGGAAAGAAAGAAGAAAAAATATCACTTTTTGCAGATGATATGATAGTATAATTAAGTGTTTCCATGCGTTCCACCAGAGAACTACTAAGCCTGATAAACAACTTCAGCAAAGTGGCTGGTTATAAAATTAACTCAAACAAATCAGTAGCCTTCCTCTACTCAAAGGATAAACAGGCTGAGAAAGAAATTAGGGAAATGACACCCTTCACAATAGTCATAAGTAGTATGAAATATCTTGTGACTGTAACCAAGCAAGTGAATGATATGTATAACAAGAACTTCAAGGCTCTAAAGAAAGAAATCAAGGAAGATCTCAGAAGATAGAAAAATCTCCCATGCTCATGGACTGGCAGGATTAATATGGTAAAGAGAGCCATCTTCCAAAAGCAATCTACAGATTCAATGCAATCCTCATTAAAATTCCCATGCAAATATTCATGGAGAAGAGCCTCAAACAAATGGGCACAGAGAAAAATTTCCTGAACAGAATACCAATGACCTATGCTTCAAAATCAACAATGGACAAATGGGACCTCATAAAATTGCAAAGCTTCTGTAAGGCAAAGGAAACTGTCAATATGACAAAAAGGCAACCAACAGATTGGGAAAAGATCTTTACCAGTACTACATCCTATAGAGGGCTAATATCCAATATATATAAAGAAATCAAGAAGACTGAAGGAGTTGAAGGGGTTTTCAACCCCATAGGAAGAACACCAATATCAACCAATCAGACGCACCCACCCAGAGCTCCCAGGGACTAAACCAACCAATGAGTACACGTGGAGGGACCCATGACTCCAGCCTCACATAAGGATAGCATCATTTGGCATCAATAGGAGGAGAAGCCATTCGTCCTGTGAAGGCTTTTTTCCCCAGTGTAGAATGCCAGGTCATTGAATTGGGAGTGAGTGGTTGTGTGGGAGAATCTTTATTCAAACAGGTGGGGGAGAGGGTGTGTGGAAGAGAGGGTAAGGGGATAACATTTGAAATGTATATAGATAAAATACCCAATAAAAAGATAATTACCAACTCATATTGTGTGTTTAGCACAACAGGAGTGACTAGTTTACTAATATAATAATGAAAAATGATCTTCTATGGAAAAATGCAATCCATCAATTTACATGTTATTAAATATATTTGTTTAATTTATAAAAAAAGAAAAAAAGAAGTTTGACTCCAGAGAACTAAATAACTCTATTAAAAATGAAATATAGAGCTAGACAAAGAGTTCACAATTGAAGAATATCAAATGACTTTGAAGCACCTAAAGAAATGTTCAACGTCCTTACTCATCATGGAAATCCAAATTAAAACAACCCTGGGATTCCAGCTCATACCAGTCAGAATGGCTAAGATCAAAAACTCAGGTGACAGCAGATGCTGATGACAATGTGAAGGAAAAGGAACACTCCTCCATGGTTGACAGGATTGCAAGCTATTACAAGCACTCTGAAATTCAGTGTGGCGGTTTCTCAGAAAATTGGTCATAGTACTTACTACCTGAAGATCCAGCTACATACCTCCTGGGAATATACCCAAAAGACGCTCCAACATATAACAGGGGCACATGCTCTACTATGTTCATAGCAACCTTATGTATTAATAGTCAAAAGATGGAAAGAACCCAGATGTCCTTCAAAAGCAGAATGGGTCCAGAAAATATAGTATATTTACAATGGAGTACTACTCAGCTATTAAAAACAATGGCTTCATGAAATTCATAGGCAAATGAATGGAACTAGATATATCATCCTGAGTGAGGTGACCCAGTCCCAAAAGAATGCACATAGTATGTATTCATTGATAAGTGGATATTAGTCCAAAAGCTCTGAATATCCAAGATACAATTCACAGACAATATGAAGCTGAAGAAGAAGGAAGACCAAAATGTGGATGCTTCACTCCTTCTTAGAAGGGGTAACAAAATACTCATGGAGGCAGAGAGTGGGAGGGTATTAGGAAGAAGGGAGGAAGGGGAGGGGAATAGGGAGGCAGGAACAGGTATGGGAGGAACCGGAATGGTATACAGAGAGTCAGGAAATTGAACAGAGGTGTGTAGCAATGGGGGTTGGGAACGTAGGGTAGTCACCAGCAAGTTTCAGATGCCAGGAAAGCAAGAGACTCCCAACACCCAACATGGATGAGATTAGTTGAAATGCCCAACAAAGGGGAGGGAGAACATATAGAGACCATATTGAGAGGTTAGATAATGCCCCCAGTTAGGGGATGGGGCCACCCACTCATCTCCAAATTTATAACCCAGAATGGCTCCTGTCTAAAGGAAATATGGGGACAAAGTGTGGAACAAAAACCGAAGGAAAGGCCATCCAGAAACTTCCCCACCTGGGGTTCTATCTCATATGCTGACACCAATCCCAGACACTATTGAGAATGCCAAAATGTGCTTGCTGACAGGAGCCTGGTATAGCTGACTCCAGAGAGGCTCTGCCAGAGCCCGACAACTGTAGAGGAGGATAGTCACAGCCAACCACTGGACTGAGCATGGGGACCCCAATGGAGGAGTTAGAGAAAAGACTGAAGGAGCTGAAAGGATTTGCAACCCCATAGCAAGAAAAACAATATTAACCAACCAGAACACCCATAACTCCCAGGGACTAAGCCATCAACCCAAGAGTACATGTGGAGGGACTCATGGCTATAGCCACATATGTAGCATAGGATGGCATTGTCTGGCATCAATAGGACAGGCCCTTGGTCCTGAGAAGGTTAGATTCCCCAGTGTAGGGGAAAGACAAGGTAGTGAGGTGGGGGTTGATGGGTGGGAGGGGGAGCTCCCTCACAGAAGCAGGGAGAGGGATATTTGATAGGGGGTTCTGGAGCAGAAACTGGAAAAAGGGGTAACATTTGAAATGTAAATACATAAAATATCCAATAAACAAAAATAATGAACCCCCATGCCTTTCAGTGCCTGTTTCCTCTTGGAATTCTCTTAATAGAGTATATAAAAACCAGCAGAGTCTTGCAGAGGGGAGGATTCAGAAGCAGCTTTGAGAAGGTTCTAGGAGACAGAAGAATAAGGTCAGAGAACATAGAGAGAAGACAGTAATAGTTGAGACAGGAGAAACTGAGCCACAGAACTTATCGATAGGAGACATTTAGGAAAAGAGCATAGGAAAAATCCACACAAATTAATGAACACAAAGGAAACAAATAAATAAAATAAAAGCTACAGAACAACTTACATGAAAGTACCAAAGTGCATTCTTACTCTCTCAAAGATACCTTGAGATCTTCTTGTCTTTACTTTGGCTCAAGACACATTTCTTTTAGGAGTCAGTCTACTATTCCCAAAAACATGTCTTCTTTTTAACTACACATTTTGTTTATTTTATTTTGTTGGATTTTTTTATTTACATTTCAAATGTTATCCCCTTTCCTGGTTTCTCACCATAAACCCCCTATCCAAGCCTCCTTCCCTTCTTCTATAAGGGCATTACTCCTTCTCAAACCATCTCCCTGCTTTGACATTCTCTTACACTAGGAGATCAAGCTTGGCAGGACCAAGGGCTTGTGTTCCCATTGGTGCCCAACAAGGCCATCCTCTGCTACGTATGCAGCTGAAGCTATGGGTCTGTCTATGTGTACTCTTTGAATGGTGGTTTAGTCTCTGGAAGCTCTGGTTGGTTGGTATTTTTGCTCTTATGGGGTTGCAAACCCCTTCAGCTCCTTCAATCCTTTCTCTAACTCCTCCAGTGGAGACCCCGTTCTCAGTTCAATGGTTGGCTGCAAGCATTCACCTCTGTATTTGTCATGTTCTGTCAGAGCCCCTCGGAGACAGCTATATCAGGCTCCTCTCAGCATGTACTTCTTGACATCACCAATATTGTCTGTTTGGTGGCTGTAAGTATATGGGATGGCGCCCCAGTTTGGGCAGTCTCTGGATGGCCTTTCTTTCCTTCTATTAGTATTTTTGTTGCCCCTGATTTCCAGGGTGGTTGCACCAGCTTGAAATCTCACCAAGAGTGGAAGAGTGTCCTATTTCTCTACATCCTGGCCAGCAACTGCTGTCACCTGAGTTTTTGATCTTAGTCATTCTGACTGGTGTGAGGTGGAATCTCAGGGTCATTTTGATTTGCACTTCCCTGATCACTAAGGATGTTGAACCTTTCATTAGGTGCTTCTCAGCCATTTGATATTCCTCAGTTGAGAATTGTTTGTTTAGCTCTGTACCCAATTTTTTAATAGGGTTATTTGATTCTCTGGAGCCTAACGTCTTGAGTTCTTTATACATGTTGGATATATTAGCCCTCTATCAGATATAGGATTGGTAAAGATATTTTTCCAATCTGTTGGTTGCCATTTTGTCCTAACAACAGTGTCCTTTGCCTTACAGAAGCTTTGCAGTTTTATGAGATCCCATTTGTTGATTCTTGATCTTAGAGCACAGCCATTGGTGTTATGTTCAGGAAAATCTCCCCAGTGCCAATGTGTTTGAGGCTCTTCCCCACTTTCTCTTCTATTAGTTTGAGTGTGTCTGGTTTTTTTTTTTTTTTATTAACTTGAGTATTTCTTATATACATTTCGAGTGTTATTCCCTTTCCCGGTTTCCGGGCAAACATCCCCCTCCCCCCTCCCCTTCCTTATGGGTGTTCCCCTCCCAACCCTCCCCCCATTGCCGCCCTCCCCCCATAGACTAGTTCACTGGGGGTTCAGTCTTAGCAGGACCCAGGGCTTCCCCTTCCACTGGTGCTCTTACTAGGATATTCATTGCTACCTATGGGGTCAGAGTCCAGGGTCAGTCCATGTATAGTCTTTAGGTAGTGGCTTAGTCCCTGGAAGCTCTGGTTGCTTGGCATTGTTGTACTTTTGGGGTCTCGAGCCCCTTCAAGCTCTTCCAGTTCTTTCTCTGATTCCTTCAATAGGGGACCTATTCTCAGTTCAGTGGTTTGCTGCTGGCGTTCGCCTCTGTATTTGCTGTATTCTGGCTGTGTCTCTCAGGAGCGATCTACATCCGGCTCCTGTCGGTCTGCACTTCTTTGCTTCATCCATCTTGTCTAATTGGGTGGCTGTATATGTATGGGCCACATGTGGGGCAGACTCTGAATGGGTGTTCCTTAAGTCTCTGATTTAATCTTTGCGTCTCCCTTCCCTGCCAAGGGTATTCTTTTTCCTCATTTAAAGAAGGAGTGAAGCATTCACATTTTGATCATCCGTCTTGAGTTTCGTTTGTTCTAGGGATCTAGGGTAATTCAAGCATTTGGGCTAATAGCCACTTATCAATGAGTGCATACCATGTATGTCTTTCTGTGATTGGGTTAGCTCACTCAGGATGATATTTTCCAGTTCCAACCATTTGCCTACGAATTTCATAAACTCGTTGTTTTTGATAGCTGAGTAATATTCCATTGTGTAGATGTACCACATTTTCTGTATCCATTCCTCTGTTGAAGGGCATGAGTGTGTCTGGTTTTATGTGGAGGTCCTTGGTCCACTTGGACTTGAGCTTTTCACATGTCTTTATCATTGTCTTGAAAATGGATTACTTCTTGGATTAGCAGCCTGGACTCCACTGTTAGGTCAGTATGGTGGACTTTCTTTCTCTTTAGCAACTTTGATGATTGGCTTATTTCCTAGGAAACTCTTATTTCTCTTCAGGTGACAGACCTTTGCTATAAAATTATAAAGAATGCTGTCTTATATCCTGTACTAGATCCAGCACTCTAGTGCCCCAAGATACCTGGTAGATATCAGTCAGCAAAGGGTCTCACCCACTTCACTCTATCCCATACTACATTGACAATGGCTACTCTCTGAGCCTGGCAACAATCTCTCTACCTATCTAGTTCCCAAGGCAGATTGCCACCATGCCAGACATACACATGTCTCCAGCCACCACATACTCTCTTGAATTCAATTAAATCGCCACCTGAAAGAGCACACAACACAATAACCTCTGATCCAATTGATAAAATATAATTGCCTGTCTAGACATACAAAGCCCTGTACACATCATCCCTTAAGAACATTCATAACAACCTGTAAATGTGCAGAGAGGAATCTTAACATCCGCCTCCGTGTTCTCTCAGCTGCCTCTTTCCTCTTTTCTTGCTCCAGTCTCCTTCCCCTCTCTAAAACTTTTCTCTTGCCAATCTTACCTTCTCGTGCAATGACAGGCCTCATTCTATCTTGTACCTGCCTTCACCTGCATAATGACATCATCCTACAACAGACCATCAGTTTGTTATTGAACCTGCATCTGAAAAGTAGCCTTGGCACTGCTGCTAATAGTGGAAGTATCTAGTCTCCATTTCCCCTGGAGCAGCTTAACCCGATCCTCTGTAGAAAGCAAATCCATATTTAAAGGTTAACATGAGACACTAATGGAATAGTATATGTGAGCTTTTGGCAGTAAGCAGTGGGCTCAGTGTCACCTCTGTGAGAATATGTATTTCTGATTAAAAACAAATTAAATATGTTTGGACTACAAGCAACAACAATAATAACAACAACAACAACATCAACAACCAAATGAACAAATAAAAACAAAACAAAACAAAGCACCAACAACAAAGTTTGTAGATATATAGCTGGCTGTTAGCATCAGATATTATAAATACAGTAAATATCCTGTAATATTGTTGTTGATTTGGTATTAGTGTATAAAATTATTTTTCTTACAGTAAGTTCTGCATTACCTTAGGGAAGCTAGAGTGTGCTTTGTCAAATCTTTCCAGAACAAAGTACCAGTATTCACAAGTTAAGGGTTAGAATGTATTCAGACACTGGTGTATGAACAGGGTTTGACGTATGTGGATTCTCTCCACTTACACCTTTTTGCAAAAGGTATTGCTTTGAGTCTAAAAGATGTCCCCACTGAAGAGCTTCATCATCAACTCTGCCCTTCTTATTCTATTGAAGACATATAGATGTCTCTGTGCTAGAGAATAGTAGAGACTTGCTATGCAGTCTGCCTATTGCACAGAGCTCCCATACTTAGGAAGATTCTTATCACAGGGCATAGCCATGACCCTGCTAATGATGAAAAGCTGCTAGGGGTTCACTGAGATCTTTTGTTTGGGTGATTCACATAGCTATCTTTTAGGTTCAAATGCATCTTCTGTCGGTCATGTGTTCTCCAATGCTATTGAGGTGACAATGGCTTCAGAAGGTGCTTAGAAATGATTTTGTTGAACACATTCTGTGACTGTCTATAAGACATTACATAGCAAAGTAGAACAGGTAAAGCTCTGAGAGGATCAAGTCAGGTTATCTGGTGTTGCTGGCCCCTGTATTGTGTACACACATACTTCTCTGTAGAGTTCTAGCCATTCCTTTCCTAGGCTGGATCTCTCTGTCTCTCTCTCTCTCTCTCTCTCTCTCTCTCTCTCTCTCTCTCTCCCTCTCTCCATTCTTAAAAAACTTAAAAAGAAAATAAAATCTTCAGAGGACCTGGGCACAAAGAATGCATGAGTTCCTAGTAGGCAGAGAAGAACATGTGTACTTACCTCTGTCCCCACATCTTATTCCTGTGAAACACTGGTACTTATGTAAACACATGGAGAGTGTTGGTTGTCTAGTGTCTTAAAATGGTTCTGTAATACAATGACTTGTTTAAAACTTGAAGGGAAAAGGTAATAAATGGACACAAGGATATTTTGCTTGCTGTTGGCTCTGCTATCTTTGAAAGAACAGAAAACATGCTTCTGTTTTTTTACCCTATCTTCTCAACACAAGGATTCATAATGGCATTGCAAAGTCAGCTAAAGAATCTGATCTTTGTAGCAAGAGTAAACACATGTTATTAACTCTGTCCTCTAAGAGAAAAAACATTTTGGTTCAAGAACATCAAGTCTTTGTCTCACAGGCCAAATCTTTATCATTTCGTTTAATTCTCCCTGATATACACACTTGCTCACTAACCTAGCTGAATGTGAAGTTAAAAACCAAATACTTTGGTTCTTAAAATGAAGATGTCCAGTTGGTGATATAAGAGGTCCTTCAGAATTTAAAAGCTGTTTTGAGAATGTAGCCATAGCAGGCAGGTGATTAAAGTCTCCTTTGATACTTTGTTGCATTCCAAATTTCATTGGTTCCTCCATTCCTCTGTAACACACTGGCTTTCTATTAGCATCCTGATATCTTTATGTAAGGCTATGTCTTTTTTCTGTTGTGTCTTGATTTGTAAAGGTCTCCTGACTTTTCTGTGATTATTATTTTAATAATATTTACTTGGGTTTTTTGATAATTTCCATCTCCTTTGAGAAATAATCTTTCCTTTGTTTTAATTAATATAATCAGATATTGTAATTAGGAAATTTGCTTCAGCAGCAGATAGAAATAAAACACTGAGAGCTGGAGCAGTTTTGGATTGAGTGGTGAACATGGGCAGATCAGACCAATCACGGGTCACATCATTTCCAAACAGTTTTCACTTCTAATGTTTGGGAAAAAAATCAAAACACTTGTACTCTCACCATGCCTAAAGCACTAAGGCTTTTTATCAGGCTGTAAAATGTTTAACAAATCCATCATACAATCTTTAATTATGAACAAAAGAAAACATACTCATGTTTTTATATATAAGACAAGCATTAAAATATATTTTTTTTACATATGAGAAAAATAAGATGTCTATCAGCTAGAATTTTTAGTCCTCTAAATATTAATATTAGGCTATGATATTTCATGCTAACTCCCTACTGTTAAGTATAGGAGATGAAGTTTGAGGTCAGAGACTTTCTGTATTTAATTTTAAGGCAAGTTCTGAATGTTCCTCCTGCAGAACTGTTCTGAATTCTCACATGCCCTTCATCATAGCACCTTCACTGTATTCTCCCACTTAGACTAATGACTGCCTTAGGAGACAAAAGGAAAAAAGCATCAGCAGTCTTCTGTAGATGGAGCCTTGCAATCCAGAGAATTCGAGCCATGGGAAATAGGTTAGGCAAGATGACAACAGAATCTATGCTTCTGCACAAACTGAGTAATGAATTGGAGCAATTTCTATGCATTAGGACCATAGGCTTCCCTTGGTTCTGTCAAGCACTGAGCAAATTTGGAACTGTCATGAGGTTCGTTGCAGAATGGCTGAGCACAGCTTTCATTTTGTTGCAAGGCAAACTTAATAGTCTGAGAGGACACTACTATTCTCAATGCTCTAGGGACAATGAAATTATCAGAATTGTCATCAGAGGGTCACAGCAAGTAAGTCATCTTTGTTTTCTAGTTCAATGTCAGCCAGCCACCTTCAAATCTAAAGTTCAGTTTTTCCACCACACATACTTCTATACTTTACATCATGTCTTCTAAATTAATTTGTACCAATTTTGTACCGCTGAACTTCTACAAAAATAAAGTCATGGTGTCCTCTAGGAACACCATTTAAGTTTTTATTGACTTCTGAATTGTCTGATAGTATCAATTACTCAATAGTGTATTGGTAAATATTTACCAACTTGCTGTATAAAAAATATGAGTGTACGTATGAGTATACATTTAAAGATATGCTTTATTTTAAAAAAGAACAGGAAGCAAACATTTGCATATTACAATATATATTATTTTATTAAAATTCATATCACCAATTTATTCACATAGGAAACTTCCATTGACTTTTGCTGAACCATTGCATTTTTAACCAACCAATATTTTAAATGAGCATAGTTTCATCATGGATGGATTTTAAGTAATTCAAATGTTGGCTAGTATGTTTATCTGATTTAATGAGTAAGAGGAAATCAATACTGTGAATACATTATATTATACTCATATATAGAGTGGACAATTTTGTGAAAATGAAGAGTAGTTTTAAAGATCGGGAGTATATTTGTTTCTCCTTTTTGCATTATTCATAGTGAAGTAAATATAATGGCGCACACTTACATTAATTCGAATCATAATTATTAATATTTCCCATTATTTCTTTAACTATCATTTGGATTGGAAGACTACTTAGGGCTGAGTAGTCAATGCTTTAGGCAAAAAAATCTGATGATGTCTGTTTCAGAAACTCAACTTTGCCTTGCACTGAGCTTTAAAAAATACACTGCTGTATTTAAGTAAATATTTGTTCACAAAAAACAGTAAATATACTGGCAATGATTTGTCCAGACAATTAATAAAAAATGTAAGTCGAATATTTATATGTAGTACTTGCCAATTATCTTGGCATAAAACCTCTACCATAAGCAAGTTCATTGTGCCAAAGTGATGATACAGCCTATGAAACCAGGAAGAACAGCACATATCTCTTACCCCCAACAACCTAGATGAGATTCACCCCAAAGTATGGATAAATAAAATGTAATGTAATTATTATAAGGGAGTTCTGATCATGTATTACTTTGGTTTTAATATTGGTGCCTTAATTTTAAAGCTACACACAGTTACATTCACCCAGTTCTTGAAAGGTAATATTTACTAGCAAGTACCCCTCACTTGTGAAAGTTTTAAATTGTTTCTTTAGAGCTGATTGTGGATTGGCTCTCCCATGTGACTTTTTTTTGTATGTTTGTTTGTTTTGGATTTTTTGGGGGATGGGTGGGTCGTTTGTTTTGTTTTTTGGTCTGGCAGTTTTCTCAATGAACATTTTTTTTTTTTAATTTTGACTGCTGGTAATGGCTGCCCATTCATTTACCAAGAAATTGGGAAGCAATATTCCTTTATCCAAACTGGTCATGAGTATTTTGTGTCATATGTTTTGCTGTCATTGCATTGCTTGTGTCTGTTGCTTTTCAGGACTTTGCATTTAATCTTCCTGTAGGGTCTGGGGCTTGGCCTTGCTCTGATCACTGGCCATTGAACTATTGTGTTAAATGTACTGATTATTTATTTGGGAATTTTTGGATCTTCCAGCTAGCTATAAGGATGGCTGTCTTATCATCATTCACAGTAATTTAACTTCTCCTTCCATTGAATTCATTATTCTAACTGCTCACTGTCTCACATGTTTCTCAAACTCAGCAACATGTGAAATAATAATCATGCCCTCTGATATCTTGCTTCTGACTCACTACTGTGAACTCTCACTGCTTATCTATCATCCTGAATTTTCAAGTGCTGAAAGTTATGAGTGCTGAATAATACTCTTCAACCAGTCTGCTTGTTCTGAAAACTTTGTTATATACTATCATCTATCGAGATAATGTGGCATGAATACTATTCTGTGAAGGCTAGGAAGCTGGTTTTGCCCACAAGCAACAGAGTCAGCTTAAGGGAAACCCTCCAGAAACCAAAACTATATCCAATTTTAATATAAGTTTCCTCTTGACCTTTAGGAATTAAGTGTCTACAAGAGGAGGCTGAGAACAGTATTCAAAGGAAGTCCAAGGTACTTTTGAGAATAAGCAATATTTTTGTGAAGTGGGGAGTATTTAAAGATACATTTAAATTAAGAAAAAGAGAGAAACATTTTGAGGGATCTTTCTTCAAAGAATTACTAACTGCAATTTCTCAAAAGTTTGATACCATAGTTTCATATGAGAAAGCATAGCTTTAAGAAAGAGCAGAGCATTGGAGTTAGAACTGAGAGGAATAAGTCTCATTAGAATAATATTAGAATAAAATTTAAATATTGCATCTGATGATTAGATAAATCGTTCAGTAAATACAAGTGATAGTCACCCTAACCTCATAACCTAACTCTTAGCCATAATCCCCAAATAAAAGGCCAGATGTAAAGCTATTTTCCTATTTTCCCAATCTGTGGGTTGCTATTTTGTCCTAATGACATAGTTCTTTACTTTACAGAAGCTTTTCCATTTTATGAGGTCCTGTTTGTCAATTGTTGATCTCAGAGCATGAGCCATTGGTGTTCTGTTCAGGAAATTTCCCTTGTACCCATGTGTTTGAAGCTCATCCCCACTTCCTCTTTTGTTAGATTCAGCATGTCTGGTTTTATGTAGAGGTTGTTGATCCACTTGAACTTGAGCTTTGTACAAGGAGATAAGACTGGATCTATTTGCATTCCTCTACATGCTTCAGTTGAACTAGCACCATTTGTTAAAAATGCTATTTTTTTTCCCACTGGATGGTTTTAGCTCCTTTGTCAAAGATCAAGTGACCAAAGGTGTGTGGGTTCATTTCTGGGTCTTCAGTTCTATTCCACTGATCAAGCTGCCTGTCTCTGTACTAATAACATGTGATTTTTTTATAGTACTACTTGAGGTCAGGGATGGTGATTGTCCCAGAAGTTCTGTTATTTTTGAGAATAGCTTTCGCTATTTTGGGTTTTTTTATTCCAAATGAATTTTCAAATTGCTCTTTCTAACTGTATGAAGAATTGAGTTGAAATTTTGATGGGGATTGCATTGAATCTGTAGATTGCTTTTGGTGAAATGTTCATTTTTACTATATCAGTCCTCCCAATCCACGAGCATAGAAGAGATTTCCATCTTCTAAGGCCTTCAATTTCTTTCTTCATGGATTTGAGGTCCATATCACTTACTTGGTTAGAGTAACACCAAGATATTTTATGTTATTTGTGACTATTGTGAAGGGTGTTGCTTTCTTAATTTCTTTCTCTGTTCATTGAACCTTTGAGTAGAGGAAGGCTACAGATTTATTAAAGTTATTTTTGAATTTAACCACTTTGCTGAAGTTGTTTATCAGCAACTTAGGAGCTCTCTGATAGAACTTTTCGGGTCACTTAGGTATACTATCATATCATCTGCAAATAGTGATAACTTGACTTCCTCCTTCCCAATTTGTATCCTTTTGGTCTCCTTTTGTTGTCTAATTGCTCTGGCTAGAACTTTGAGTACTACTTACCAATCCTACATCGGATAGAGTGCTAATAGCCAAAATAAACAAAGAACTCCATAACCCTGTTAAAACTAGGGTACAGAGCTAAACAGAGAATCCCAACTGAGAAATCGTGAGTGGCTGAGAAGCACTTAAAGAAATGTTCAAAATCCTCAGTCATTAGGGAACTGCAAATCAAAATGTCCCTGAGATTTCATGACCTAGCAATCAGAATGGCTACGATAAAAACTCAGGAAACAGCAGATGTTGACTATGGTGTGGAGAAAGAGGAACACTCCTCCATTGCTGGTCAGAGAGCAAGCTGGTAATACCACTTTGAAAATCCATCTGGCAATTCCTGAGAAAACTGGAAATAGTTCTACCTGAAGACCCAGTTCTCCTAATCCTGGGCATATACCCAAAAGGTGCTCCAACCAATAATGATGACACTTTCTCTGTTATGTTTATTGCAACCTTATTTATAGTAGCCAGAAGCTGGAAACAACCCAGAGGTCCCTCACCTGAGGAATGGATACAGAAAATGTGGTACAGTTATAAAGTGGAGTACTTCTCAGCTATTAAAAACAATGACTTCAGGAAATTTTTCGGTAAATGGAATTAGAAAATACCATCCTGAGTGAGGTAACCCAGAGACAAAAGAACACACATGATATGTACTCATTGATAATTGAATATAAGTCCAAAAGCTCACAATGCCTATGTTACAACCCATAGACCATATTGAGCTTAGGAAGAAGGAAGACCATGTTGTAGACACTTCAGTCCTGCATTGAGGGGGCAATAGGGTGATTGTGGGAGTTGAAGGGAGGGGGAACCTGAGAGGAGTAACGGAGTAGAAGGAAATAAGGGGGCAGTATCAGATACTAGAGAGGATGGTAGAGAGGTTCAGATACCTCGGTGTGACTTTAATTAAGCAAGTAAAAGATCGGTACAATAAGAACTTCAAGCCTCTGAAGAAAGAAATTGAAGAAGACCTCAGAAGATGGAAAGATCTCCCATGCACATGGATTGGCAGAATTAATATAGCAAAAATGATCATTTTACCAAAAGTGATCTACAGATTCAATGCAATCCCCATCAAAATACCAATCCAAATCTTCAGACAGTTAGACAGAACAATTTGCAAATTCATCTGGAATAACAAAATACCCAGGATAGCTAAAACTATCTTCAACAATAAAAGGACTTCTGGAGGAATCACTATCCCTGACCTCAAGCAGAATTACAGAGCAATAGTGATAAAAACTGCATAGTATTGGTACAGAGACAGACAGACAGACCAGTGGAATAAAATTGAAGACCCAGAAATGAACCCACACACCTACGGTCACTTGATTTTTGACAAAAGAGCCAAAATCATCCAATGGAAAAAAGATAGCATTTTCAGAAAATGGTTCTGGTTCAACTGGAGGTCAACATGTAGAAGAATGCACATGAATCCGTAATTATCACCCTGTACAAAGCTTAAGTCCAAGTGGATCAAGGACCTTCACATCAAACCAGATACAGTCAAACTAATAGAAAAAAAGTGGAGAAGCATCTCAAACACATGGGCACTGGAGGAAATTTCCTTAACAAAACACCAATGGCTTATGCTTTAAGATCAAGAATCAACAAATGGGATCGCATAAAACTGCAAAGCTTCTGTAAGTCAAAGGACACTGTTGTTAGGGCAAAACGACAACCAACAGATTGGGAAAAGATCTTTACCAATCCTACAACAGATAGAGGGCATATATCCAAAATATACAAAGAACTCAAGAAGTTAGACTGCAGGGAGACAAATAACCCTATTAAGAATGGGGTTCAGAGCTAAACAAAGAATTCACAGCTGAGGAATGCGGAATGGCTGAGAAACACCTAAAGAAATGTTTAACATCTTTAGTCATAAGGGAAATGCAAATCAAAACAACCCTGAGATTTCACCTCACACCAGTGAAAATGACTAAGATCAAAACTTAAAGTGACAGCAAATGCTGGCAAGGATGTGGAGAAAGAGGAACATTCCTCCATTGTTGGTGGGATTGCAGACTGGTACAACCATTCTGGAAATCAGTCTGGAGGTTCCTCAGAAAATTGGACATTGAACTACCTGAGGACCCAGTTATAACTCTCTTGGGCATATACCCACAAGATGCCCCAACATATAAAAAAGACACGTGCTCCACTATGTTCATAGCAGCCTTATTTATAATAGCCAGAAGCTGGAAAGAACCCAGATGCCCTTCAACAGAGGAATAGATACAGAAAATGTGGTACATCTACACAACAAAATGTTACTCAGCTCTCAAAAACAATGCCTTTATTTAATTCACAGGCAAATGGATGGAACTGGAAAATATCCTGAGTGAGGTAACCCAATCACAGAAAAACACACATGGTATGCACTCATTGATAAGTGGCTATTAGCCCAAATGCTTGAATTACCCTAGATGCCTAGAACAAATGAAACTCAAGACGGATGATCAAAATGTGAATGCTTCACTCCTTCTTTAAAAGGGGAACAAGAATACCCTTGGCAGGGAATAGAGAGGCAAAGATTAAAACAGAGACTGAAGGAACACCCATTCAGAGCCTGCCCCACATGTGGCCCATGCATATACAGCCATCCAATTAGACAAGATGGATGAAGCAAAGAAGTGCAGGTCGACAGGAACCGGATGTAGATCTCTCCCGAGAGACACAGCCAGAATACAGCAAACACAGAGGTGAATGCCAGCAGCAAACCACTGAATTGAGAACGGGAACCCCGTTGAAGGAATCAGAGAAAGGACTGAAAGAGCTTGAAGGGGCTCGAGACCCCATATGAACAACAATGCCAAGCAACCAGAGCTTCCAGGGACTAAGCCACTACCCAAAGACTATACATGGACTGACCCTGGGCTCCAACCTCATAGGTAGCAATGAATAGCCTAGTAAGAGCACCAGTGGAAGGGGAAGGCCTTTGTCCTGCCAAGGCTGAACACCTAGTGAAGGTGATTGTTGGGGGGAAGGTGGTAATGGGGGGAGAATGGGGAGGGGAACACCCGTTTAGAAGGGGAGGGGGAGGTGTTAGGGGAATGTTGGCCTGGAAACCGGGAAGGGGAATAACAATGGAAATGTAAATAAGAAATACTCAAGTTAATAAAGATAAAAAAATAAATAAAGTACAGTTGACTTACCAAAATGAAAAAAAAAAAGAGTGGGTGGTTGGGTGAGCACCCTCATGAAGAAGGGGAGGGGGAAATGGCAGCTATGGGATGGGGGTTTGTGGAGGGGCAATCGGGGAGTGGATATCATTTGAAATGTGAATGAATGAAATGATTGTTTTAAAAAGCCAAATGTCATGACACATATCTGTATTCCTAGCACCCCTATGTCAAATCAGTACGTAGAGAGAAGAGAAGCAGAAGCCCCCAGGCTAACTAGGCTGCAGTAAACTGAAGAACTGCAGCAGGAACAGGAGCAGAAGAACAAAACCACACATGTACACCTCATTCACATACATGGACATGTGCAGACCAACAAGTATACATATCATATGCACACATGACTACACGTCATAGATAAGAACACTCCTAATACAGGTTATAATTTCTCTGCATAAATTATAACCTATGTAAGGGCAATGAATAACAGGCAGGTCACTGGAGGATAAAACACTTATGATATGGAATAAAAGCTTCACAATAACTCAAAGAAAAGATCATTTATATTAAGACTGCAGATAAAGAAAATGAAAAGAGTCTTTTCTTTGTGGGTGTTCTCCTGACAGGGGAATGATAACTAAAGAAAGGCCACCATTACAAAATAGATGATTTTTCATAAATGGAATAAAGTGTTGTAATATATCCTAGTGCATTCACTCTCAAAAGTCTCAAGGAACCTTCTACACAGCTGAATAGTAAGGAAAAGATATTCTTGAAGCACAGCCATATCTTACATTCAAAAGGATTCTTTCTGCACTCCTACTTGATAGTTATAAATAATAATTTCAACCCAAACTTCCAGGGTCACCAGTGTTACCCAAATTTATTTGGATGATGAAGACTTACACCACCATAGAAGGAAAACCATTTAAAAGGCAGTGCAGACATCATGGGCAGTAAGTGCTGACAAGCCAGCATTCAACTCATGTATTCAAAGATGTATTCAATCAAAAGACTCATGGACAGCCCATAGCACAGGAATGGTACTGTTTTCTAGATCAAGAACATAACAATTAACAAAGGTCTCTGTTGAAAGATGTAAGTAACCCGTTGAGGGAGGCCTATTTTAATTATCTCTGGCTACTGTTGTGTTTACGTGCAGAATTTAACCAATATTTGAAAGGGAAAGACATTCCAATGTGATACAAAAATATTCCTAGAATTTTCTGTTTTAAATTTTCTATTTTAAGATGATATGGTAAGTTGTTGTTCCATTTGTTTGAATATTAAGAGACAGTATGAAATGTAGATGTCAACATAATTGTCTCTATGGAAAGAAAGAGACAGGGAGGGGAGGAGAGTGCTAGACTGTAAGGTCAACAGTAGGGAGACAATATTCACCCAACAATGAGGAGAGCGCTTTCCACAATAGAACGTTTGCATTATGGATGGAATCTTGTCCTTTTTATGCCCTAGCTGATGGATCCACACTTCATTGAGTCTTTCTTCCCATCTTCTCATTTAACACTGTGAAAGATGGCAGGACAAGGTAATGTGTATCACAAGAGTTCTGCTTCCTTAGGACATGAACCACTGGCCAATGGTATTTTATTCTATGAACATTGTTCATAACCAGTGTTAATTCTAGAACTAGCATAGTCAGAAATTCCTTGTTCATGTTATTTATACATTTTTGTTTGTTGCTTGTTTTTGAAATGGGAAAATATATGAAGACAAGTATAAAGAGAAAATTTTCTTTTTGCTATCAGGGAAAAACTAGTAAATAAGCAGACAAAAATGCACATCAATTAGGGGATTATCTGGGGGACGTTCACTGTTGTTTTGATTTGTGCTAGATGACTCCAGTTAGCTTGAAAGCCCTCAAACTATTTGTTTTGAATTTTTCATAATTGAAGAATTAAAACTATATTATGATGACTCGGCTCTGGGTAGGAATCTTTGCAATATTTTACAGCATGCTTATGGTCTCTTCACCTATCCTAAAATTTTAGTTCCTAGGTATCATGCTGTGTCCTTTAGATGTTGCAGTATTTCTTAGGCTAAATTGGAATTTATAAGGATAGAAAACATGTTTAAACCATCTTAAATGTTGAAGATCCTGATGCCTGAAAGAGGAAGAAACAAAAACAAACACATGGCTGTTATATATTCTTGTTTGACCACAATAAGAAAAAAGGTTGACCTTATTTGGATGTGAGAAATGCAATCCCTTTCCTATTTTAAGAAGGTAGTTTGTTTTGGAATAGAGAGAGTCTGATAGAGGCAAGTTTGTGCTTCAGAGTGCCTTATTTCTGACACAAATGAATGAAAAATGTTCAATTATACCCTCCAGTTAGAGGTGCTCACTGAAATCAATCTGCTTTGATAACCAGCGTATATTGCAAACACGTGGATTTCTTATGAGTCTGTAAACTACACCCTCATGAATTCCAAGCATCCATGGAGGACATGTGGTAGATATCACAAGTGTAATTTGTTTATCACCAGTTCATAGATAAACTGGTTCTTAATTCTATAACCTAGAATTAACACGGAGAATCTGGATGATTACAAACAGATAGAAATGATGAGAAATGTGTTTCTTCAAAGCCAATGAATTGGCAACGGATTACCCAGGCCATCTTCAGAGATCTCCTATCCACCCATCTGTTACTTCTGATTGTTCTGATGCAATAAAGACATAAGTGAATGTCTGTGACAAGTGTTACATACACGCCACTAATACCCAAAACCTTACTCTTACTAATCCACCTCTGTATTACACCTCTTTTCTAGTTTGCATCCACGTGCCTGCAGGCCAGTATGACCAAGGTGATTTCTCAGTTTCGGCTTCTAAACTCAGAGGTTTCTAGGCTGTGTGAGGTTAACAATCAAGGCTAATCAGAACACCAGAATACTGAACAAATATCTAAGGAAAAAGATGGCTATCAGCACCTGCCTGTTTATCTTAACATAAGTGAGCCCCTATGCGTGCACAGAGAGGGAGAGAGAGAGAGAGAGAGACAGAGAGAGAGAGAGAGAGAGAGAGAGAGAGAGAGAGAGAGAGAGAGAGAGAGGGAGGGAGAGAGAGAGAACGAACAGAGGGAAGTGTACCAACTGGTGACATATATGGTATTGTGAACTGTTCCTAAATAAAGATAAAGAAAGCAAAGACAGTAACAAATATTTGGATAATGTTCCAAAATATGAAGGAAAAAGTGCCAAGGGAAGAAAGAATAAAAGGAAACACTGACCTAGAGGAAAATATGAATAGTTCAGAGAACAGATAAAACACATTTCAGGCTTTAGACAGGGAATAACATAAGATCTACAAAAGGCATTCAATTTTCCGTCATTTAAAATGTGGCTAAACTGCTACATTACACGATAGCATGATCTCAAAGGAGTGTTCTTGTGAGATGCCCCTGAGTTTACCAGTAGCAGAGCCCTGTAGTTTGGGACACCAGAATGCTTGAACACAGTGATCTTAGGGCAAGACTCCTTGGATTGTTCTTGTGTTCTTGTGATGCCCTTTGAGAAATTTTTATGAGACTCCAGATGTATCCCTGTAGAAATATATATGCAAAACATGTCATAAAATTTATTTTGAACAATTATCTGATATAAGCATAGTTTTACCATCTATTAAAGATATAGCTTATTTGTGAACCAATAAGATGGATGTTTCATTTTTACAGGAAACTTTAAATCTTGGCCAAACATTTGGTACCACATGATGTGTCTTTCACATTTTTTTAAAGTAGGCTGAGTTTTTAAAATGTATCTGTTTTAATTAGCTTTAGTGAGTTAATTGTTTTTTGAGGCACTGTCTTAGATTCAGGTTGTCTTTAAACTCACTGTTTATGAGGCTGGGCCCATTCTCTCTTTAGTATTAGGTTATACCATAAAAAGAAGTTTTAAAAATCCAACAGACTATTGATTGTGGAATTGATGGAAGATACTGATAGATAAAAATCAGTTTTTATTATGCCGAGGTCAGTTTGCTTCTTCTAGAACAGCCAAGCAAGAAATTCAGTTGAAGAAATGGAATTTTACTCTTCACAACTTTATGAGGCTCATGAAGCTGTAACTGAAGGCGGGCACGGAGGGTGAGCTCATGGACTCTAGAAGAAAAGCAAATCGTTGCAAATGTATGCATCTTTGATTATTGGCTATTTCCACTGTTATCTTCCTCACAGCATTGTGATGAAGATTAAATTAGATGTTAGACATAAAATGACATAAAGATTGCTTAGAAAATTGTTCCCCCCCCCCATAGAACTAAAGTATCTTTTCAATGACAAACTTGTTTAACTCTAATTTGCCTTTCACGTCACAGTATTTCTAACTTCCTTTTCAGGGAAAACATTAAGACGTTTTTTAAAAAAGACAAAATCTGATACCAAGGCTGCTATCCCATCCCAACTTAGTATATTAATCAACAGGACACACACAGAAGGACAAGGGGAACTCATGAGGGCTCTCAGAATAGCATCATGTACAATCTTTCAGGAAAATAATTTTTCTTTTTCCCATTATCAAACTGAAAGCAAGTAGAAAGTAATGGAAACTTGTTTTGTTTTGTTTTGTTTTCCTTTCCAAATAATATGCTCCGTAAAGCTCAGGATGATTAATTGATTTTGTGGGAGTTTAGACTTTCTTTCTGATATTGGATTTCTTTTCTTGCTAAAAGATTTATAAAAACCATTCCACTATCTTGAAGAAGTAATTCAGATCCTGTCATGGGACTGATTGTGTTCCTTCCATAAAGCAGACAAAACAGCAGGCATCTTTTGAAAATCGTTCCTGTTCTGTAAACCAACAATGTAGAAGTTTCCTTCAAACAAAATCACAAAGTGCTGTGATTTAGACAAAGCAAAGTCTATGGACTCAGATGACCCACGTTTAAGTTCCTGTACTGGTCCCTAGACAGGGAATCTTAGGTACTTTGCCTCATATTTCTCATATATAATATGGGTATTTGGCATCATCTTTTTATTATGAAGTTTAAATAATTTAATGCACAAAGTGTTGGCATATTACTGGGATTTAGATAGCGGATTTTCTAATTTTCATGCATATATAGATTCAGTGGGGAATTTGTTCAAATGCAAAGACTGATCCAGGAATTCTGGGGTGGCCTATTGCCTTAGTCACTTTCTATTGCTGTGATAAAAACAAGGCAGCTTATAAAAGAAAAAGTTTGATTTGTAGTTCACAGTTTCAGAGGGCTAGATAGAGTCCATGGCCATCGTGGTGAGGAGCTTAAGAGCAGGTAACCAGGCACGGAACTTGACCAAGTGGAGACAAAACCAGGAGGCATAGAGAGATTAAGAATCATGCAGGATCTGAAAACCTCAAAGCCTGACCCAGTGACTCACATTTTCCCAGAAGGCCACACTTTCTATTCCTTCCCAAAATGGAGACCAAGTGTTTAAACCCACTAGCCATTATTGTTCAAATCACCACACTCTTGGATCTGCATTTTTAGCAAGCATTCAGGAAGGCTGGAAGGCATTGCTTTACAGGCCACACTTTGGCAACAGGGAGATGAAACTAAATGCAGGCTCTCTCACATTTTAGCTCATAGATATCATACTATTGGCAGCCCCCTTTTTTGTCTTTGTTACTTGATCTTAGAATGGAAAGGTACTGTTGTTGATTTTCATAGGTATTTAAAGATGAGACTGATATCTGTATAGTTTGTAAAAGTATTCCAAAAGTAAAATTTCAAAGTACCATAAACCTTGGTTCCCTAAACCTGGAAGACAGAGACATAGACCCCAAAAGTTGTGAGTTATAATGAAAGCTCTTGAGAAGCAGCTAGAACTCTGCTTCTGATGGCTTAAGCATAACATTTACCCTTTTTGCGGTTTTCAGAAACATCACCAGTGATGGGTCACTAAGGACAGTCTTTCCAGTCACCATTGTAGTTTGACAGTGAATCACATTTCCAGGGTTAGACATAGACAAAGCTCTGAGGCAGGAGGACCAGCTGAGACAGGTTTCTAATACCCATGTGAATAGAAGAACAAAACTTCTCATGAGTCTCAAAAAACAAAACTTTTAAAGAAATTTATTTCAAAATCAGTAATGACTCTAGCTTGTGAGTAGAGAAATATAAATCACCTTTAAGATAACACAGTAAAATTTCAATGACCTTTTGTATAATGGTGACTTCTTGGATACAGTACCAGTCACTGGTGCTAAAACAGGCAAGGGATAAGCTTGAGTTTGTTAAATATGTTGTCTATGTCAGAAAAATATGAGTAATTAAAGTGTATCCATTGCCAATGATACACCTACAATATGACTCCTGTGCCAAAGACTCAGGGATCACTGTAGAAAAGTGGGGAAAAGATTGTAATAGTCAGAGGAACTGAGAATTTCCTGTGAAACTGACTCTCCAACAAATGTCAGAAAAGCCACCAACTAGGTCAGATAAAGTCTCACCAACATGGCTGCTTATATATGAGATCAGCAAGGACACCAAGAATATCCATGCTAATGTGGAGGAGAGGGATGGAGACCCAGGAATCCCCAGCCCTACACAAGAACTACAGTCAACTAAACAATGATAAGGTTCAGAAAATTGTCTTCCCCAGGAAAGAGTACCATTGGTTTTCCAATAACAGACAGTCAGTCCTAAAAAGGTCAGTCTGTATAAAGTTACAGACATGTAACATAATATGGTCTGGGCATATTGTTTGTATGTATTTAGGAATATGTATGTATGTAAACATATGTATGCAATAACAATTGGTGAAGAAAGAGGCCATGAATTTGAAAAAAGAAAGAAATTGAAAAAAATAGGATGGTTTAGAGGGAGGAATGAGAAGGGAAAATTATGTAATTATATTTCAATTTTAAGAAAATCAAAAGGAATAATTTAAAAGTTTACTTTGTAAAATACATTGTCAAAAGAATAAAATCACAGAGAGAAAACAAGGAATATAAAAGGTAAGATAAAGAGCCATCATTCAAATTATACACACATTCTTAGACATTAACAATGAGAAAATAATCCATCTAATTTAACAATTGTCCCAAGGGCCTCACCTTAATCCTTTCTGCAATTAAAATAAAATAGTCAAGGAATGAATAAATTTAATAAATAAAAATGGTTTTAAAAGTTTTTAAAAGGTTTTGAATTTAAAAAAATGTAAAAAAGATTCAATGAAGAAAGTGGTTTATTCAGTTCACAGTTCTAGAGACTGAAAGTCTACTAGCATGGTACAGGCTCTAGAAAGTGCCCTATGGCAAAGAGCAGGAGGGTATGCCGGGGCAAGAGATCTATTCTTTCCTCAACAGGAGGCTGGAGAGCATCTAGGGTCTCATAATCTCTCTCAAGACATATTCCATTTTACCTAAGGATCATTCTACATATTAAATATCTAACAGATTTCCATATCCCACTACGAAAGCCGATCTCCCAACATATGGATTTCTATAGGGGTAAATAACATTGGAATCATGGAAGCCATTAACAGATGTCCTACTTAAAGTAAAAGTGTCAAATAGTACTAGGAAAAGGTCTACATCATATAGAATTAGAGATGCAAATTAACTAACAATGAATGGCATTATTAGTAGTGTGGTCAAATTCCAGAACACTGATAACATCTAATGCTGGTAAGACTTTCAGAAACAGATATCCTCATTCATTATGAATTTGTCCAAGTGAAAGGACTGATCCACGAGCTCTGGGATGCTAGTGGGGTGTATAATGGTATAGCAGATATTTACAACAAACCAAGAGACAGAAGCTGCTGACCCCTGTGGTTGAATTAGGGGAAAGCTGGAAGAAGCTCAGGAGGAGGGCGACCCTGTAAAAGGACCAGCAGTCTCAATTAACCACCTTGAGATCCTCGAGACCTCTCAGACACTGGGTCACCAACCAAACAGCATACATCAGCTGATAAGAGGCCCCCAACACATAGATAGCATGGTACATTTCAAATAGTTTTCTTATTGAAATTTAACTTTTATTGACAGATAAAATTTGGCATTAGAAATAACTAGAATTTGAGTCTTTAAAATCATGAAAGGCTATAAATCTTCAAAAAGTATAAACATAATCAGCCTGCAATGGTAATTATGACAGGATATTGGTTTGATGGAATTGATATTCAATACGGATTGTATTGGCAGATAATTTTAATTCTGAACTCTGCCATACAGATGCTTACCTACGGAAGGACCATTCCGTCTTGACCTTTCCCCCAAAACCTATACATTTGTGCCCCTTCCTTTCTACAGAACAGACAACATACAAGCTTCAGAGGCAGAGTTCTTTTATCCCTTAGCTTCTAGCCATTCTAACCATAGCATGAAGAAGCAACTCTTTACTTTGCCCCTGCTGTATTTTGAACTTAGAGCAAAATGTTATTAAAGAAGCAAGAGTTTTTCTCTGTTGATACCATTTTTAATCTCCATTAAAGGGTTCCACAGACATAAAAGTTATGCTTGGGAAATACATTAATTTCTTTGGGTACCAAAAAAAAAAATGCGTGCTCCTGATCAGTCAGAAGAATTTTCCCTTTAAGGTCAGTGGACAGAGTAGGCCACATAAAAGATTATGCAGTGATCTTTGGAGTCCTCAGTTTCTCAGCATCAGTTAAAGCAGTGAGATAGATATACTTCACCTCCATAGCAACTAAACATGGAGTATAGATAGCCTTGGGTACAGGAGTTAGAGAAAGGAGCCCATCTACTCAAGAGGGAAGGAAAGCAGGGATACTGCAGAGAAGGCAGTCATAAGGAACACACTTGAGTATGAAACATGATTAATGAGGAGGCAAATCAAGTCAGTTAGATGTTGAGAGAGAGAGGGATAGAGAGAAGAGAGGATGAATGAGTACACAGGCAGAGTGGTATTGACTAGAGAAAGACTCCAAAATGTTATGAGGAAAGTTGGGTGTTTAGTTTTTCTCTTAGCACAAGAAAAATGTAAACAATATATAATGAGTAGTAGAAGTCAATTTTATTGACAGAAGGTGCTCAATTCTCATTCAAAGCCAACGAGTCATGGAAGTCACTTTGCTTTCGAATTTTGGCCCTAGTTGGTCCCCAGGATGGAATTTTTGAGCTATGAAAGATAATTCCAGGATATGCATAAATTGATGCTCACAGAACATGTGATTGACGAGATCTTACTGAAAAGTTCATAAAGTGATCCAAATGGCTACATGAATGGTATGGTATAACGAGGCTTAGATTATTGTCAACTCTAAGGCTTGGGTATATCTGTCTCTTTAAAATGATTATTTATAATTAAGCCGACATGTACATATTTAAAATAATTTCTGCTTTAATTTTTCTTCTGAAAGAAGCTGGACTGAACAATTAATTTCGTGGTTATGGAAACATCAAGTAGCTTTTGCATCTCATTAAACTTCTCTCATTCTTGACAACCACACCTGTAAAACATGAAAGTTTCCTTTCTTGTCCAAATGCTCATGTCAGGATGCCTATCTGAATTATCACTTACTGTAAACCAAGGGCTGCTTGATTATTTCTTGTATTATTTTCCAAACTTCAGACTGAGAACCTTTGCCACGTTTACTTTTTTTTTTTGGAGCTGGGGACCGAACCCAGGGCCTTGAGCTTGCTAGGCAAGCACTCTAACACTGAGCTAAATCCCCAACTCCAAATTTACTTTTTGTATATTTATATTTTGTTCTCTACCATGAGCCAGAGAAAATTCTGTTGTAAGAGACTTGTTTGATATGGGAGAATGCTACCAGGGAACCACCAATGGGTGTGTGTTTCATTTGGAATAATCACAAGGTGTAATCTTTTGGAATACTCCCAAAATTAGTGATGGGGCATGGTGGAGATCATTGAAAAGAAAATAGGTAGAACATGGTGATTTAAACATGGTAAACGGGTACCATGGAGGCAGAGGGTTTAAATAAAGTTCAGTTGGAAGGCAGGGTAGAGGAGAAAATGTCCTTTTGAAAAAGTCATATAAAAATCTACTATTACTATAGAAACTTCCTAAACCATGTACCTACTACATAAAAAAGAATTTAAATGTAGCCGTCCTGTAGCAGGGACACATAAAAAAGAATTTAAATATAATTACCATGTAACAGAGTGACATAACCCCATACTAAACATCTACAGGTTAATAAATAAAACTCTGAGTGCCAAATAAAACCGTGTTGCCTCTTTAAGAATTGTTGATTAGCGAGATCTCACATACTTCAGAATACTGCAGGGTATTGCCAATGTTTCTGATTATCCTCCACAACTTGAGAGTAAGACCCTGGTACTGAAGATACAACATACTTGGGTAATAGAACACAGAGAAATTGAACTTTACTTGCTTAGAAGCTTCATTTCTACCACATAACACTCATCCTAGTATTTGGAGTACATATTCACTAATGGAGGAAAAAAGAAGTCACCATTTTACCCAGCTACTCATCGTAAGAATTACAATAATGAATGACCTAGGAAGATATATACGCTGGCGCAACAGTGGCAGATATATCATGCAAGCAACCAATCATTTTATGCTTGGATTTAAGGTCTGCTCCATAATAAAACAGTTTCATTGTTATGGGGGCCAAAAACCTAAGACTAGTTAGGTCACAGTCCCTAGGAGAGAAACTATTACTATTCTGATGAATAGATACAATATTATATGAATATATGAATTGTCATTTTATCTATAGATTATTGCATCTCTCAACCCCCATCAGAGAAGCTTCCTTTTGAAGTAAATGGCAATTCACACAAAGTCCTACAACTTGTCATGGTACAGAGCTTAAGAGACTGTGGAGAGATCATAATTAAATAAGACGACTATATTGTAAGAGTCAGAGACTTTTGAAGTTTATAGCAAAATTGTTTTCTTTTTTTCTGGATACAATAGTGCAGTAGAACATTAGAACTCACAGTAGTTTAAAGAGCACTCATGAAACCTGCCTACTCTCCATGCATGGACAGCTCTGCATGGACAGAGATGTGGCATCATACCCACAGCTGAAGAGCTATTAGTAATTGGTAGCTGCTGTGAGAAGAGTCAGTTTCCTTTAAGGATGTCTCTAGTGGACACTCTAGTGCATGCCCAAGACATCGGGGCAGCACAAATTTAATTCGATGGGTTTACAAACAGAACACAGGTGGGTAGGGAAGATGAATTAGATCTGGGAAAAGTTGAGGAAAAGAGGTTTAATATGATGAGTACATTTTTTGAAATCCTCAATGTTTCAAAAAACTTGTTCGACGACACCAAGCACTTGTAGAAAACTTTTCTTTCTAAAGTTAAACTTTTTTCATGTTAATGATATAACTGCAGGAATAGTTAGCATTTCATGGACAGAATACGTATGGCCAAAGGTCAGAGTATGAAGAGCCACCTTTGGTTTCTACACATAATAGATATGACAAACCTCCCAGGCCTACAAGTGTTGGGAGATTTTGTACAACCTGCTTTGGCACAGTGACTCATTAACACAAAGTCATAAGCCTATTTTTCTCTTTGACAAATTCCTTGCAAAATTGTTATTAAATGACATTGTGAATTTTTAATATTTAACAAATGGTTTTATAGAGTGGGAACTATTGAGGTAAGATATTTCTACTACAATTTTAACACACTAAATCTCCTTTAATTTGCATCATGTCTCATAAATGGTAGGTACACTAAGCAAGCTTGCATGTGTTGTTACTTTTGGTTATACTATGATTGTAATTATTCTTAATTGTTTGTCTTTATCAAGCAATATTAATGGTGCTTAGTTTATGATTTGCCATTTTATGTTTATGTTGTGTCACTGTTTTATATACACACACACAAGTAAATGTTCATCTTCAAACTATGAATAATGTCTTACATAGATTTATTTTAAACATGACCCCAAGAAGCAATGCTACCAATACAAAATGTTGTAGTTATTGATACTTATTTTCCTGTACAGAGCAAATGGAGAAGACCATGAAGATTAGTCTATGGTATAAGCATCATCTGTTCATTAGATCGTCTAGCATATTATGACAGCATACATTAGCATTAGGTAATAATGCTTATAGCAAGATCCTAGACTTCAATTGGATAGTTAAACTCCACTTACAGAATATCATGGTGGCTTTCAATAAAATCACAAATAATCAGGAGGACTGCAACTAGGATACAGTGGAAATTATGGGGTTTGAAGGCAGGAGATGAGCTGAAGTCATTGTTTGCTGTCAGAGTTCAGTGTTTCAGCACCTATCCTTTCACAAGGGGATAGTGCTAGAAATAGTTCAGTGATCAAATAGAATGATTTGGAAATAGTGTACATACAAATATGCAAATATATAACTGCATTTAATAATTCAACTCTAATTAAATATTATAATCATTTCTCATGTTTTAAGTTTGTATTATGAGAACACTCTAAAGCAATCTCTAATATTCTAAAATTAGAACTACTTAATGAAGTATAAAACTATCTTTTGCTATTTATATGTGACATGTGATATTTAAATTGTTTTTAATAAAATTTTGCTTAGAGGTTTATAGAATTTTATATAATTAATAGGTATATATATATATAATCTTCAAAGCTATCTCATCCATTGAGTCCCTGTAATATAAGTTATATGCAAATTGTCTATTCAAATTGACCCAAAGTGAAATCAAAATGTCTTTTTCAGTAATACTGAAATATTTGATATTTCACTTTTTTCTTACCATATAATAAATAAAATAGTTCTCTTTGTTTTAGTTTATATTATTTAAGTTTGATATTTGCTATGTCATATTTCACCATATTTATATATAGCATTAAGTTTTAAACAAATTGGTTTAGTGCCACTGCTCATGATCTTTTAAATGATAATTAAATGAAACTTTGACAAATTTTGTATTGACAAATTTGAAACAAGTTAAGTGAATAAATTACATAAATCCTGCAATGAAAACAATGCTATCATAATAATAAATAAATGGTCTTATTTATTTTAAAATTAAGATACTTATATTAAAAATATAATTACATCATTTCCCCTTCCTTTCCTTGCTCCAATTTCCCCCATGTTTGCTCACACTAAGCCTTCCCCTGTCTCTGTACCCCCATTCTTCTCAAAGTGATGACTTCTTTTCCTTGATTGTTACTATTATTTTTATATGTAACATAAATATTTATGTGAAACAATAATAGTGCATTTTCCATGTACACACAAATATTTATGTTTGTGTGTATATAACTTCAAGACTAATCACTGTGTACCTAACCAATTAAGGGGTTAGTCCTTGGGAGAGGCTAATTCTAAAAGAACTAAAAGCAATAATCTAAATCTTTTTTTTATACAAAGGTACGTATGCATACATACACAAACATGCATGCACAGACACACATACACACACACAACCTCCAGAATCAGATGCTGCTTCTGGTAAATTTATCAAATATTTAACCAAAATACAGTACCATTCCAATGCAATTCCCTAGGAAATTAAGACACATACTTCCAATTTTATTAACACTTTAAATTTATTTTTGATAATTTCATGCATGTATACAATATATTGTGAATATATTCATCCCTATTATATTCTCCAGTGATAAAGAAACCTTTTGCTAATCAGTCTCATCTCTACCTTCATCCTTTATTTTAGGCAGTTCTTATGCAGGTATTTAAAAATGTTACCTATTTTTGTTTAAACAGGGTCTAATGAAGCCCAGGCTGGCCTTGAACTCCACATGTAGGAAAAGATGACCTTTAACCTCTGATTTTCCTGTCTATACTTCTCAAGTGCTGGGATTACAGAGTTATGTCACACACACAACACACACACACACACACACACACACACACACACACACACACGACTAGTAGCTCATGGCATCGGGGCACCCTCATTTTGTGTGTGTGCTGGTCTTATCATGTTGAGCTTAGATACTGTGGTGGTTCAAATGAAACTGGCCTCCGTAGGCTCATATTATTTCAGTAATGTGTCAAAATGAGACAGATTAGAAGGGTTAGAAGGTGCAAGGTTGTTGGAATAGGTGTGGGTTTTTTGGACAAAGTAAAGTGTGTCACTGGGGGGGGGGTGGCCTTGAGGTTTCAAAATTGTATGCCAACCCTCTTCTCTCTCTCTCTCTCTCCCTCCCTCCCTCCCTCCCTCCATTCTCATCTCCCTTTGACTGCTGCTTGATGATCAGGATATAAAGCTCTCAGTTACTTCTCCAGCACCCCACTGTGATGACAACGGGCTGACCCTCTGAAGCTGTAAGCCAGCCCCTGAGTAGACTTGGACTATAACATCAGATACGACACCTGTGTTCCTACCTGCCTATTGCTAGAGCTCACTGCTGCCAAACACCCGGAGAAGCAAAAACTGCCAAAACCCTATCCTGGAGGAGTGTCTAGTTGCACAATGATGTCTACCTGGGTAAAGGAAAAGGAACCCACATATTGATAACAACAATTTGTCTTCTTTGAGAAAAGCCAAATTCGTCTTACTTCATGGACATCTCTTTATACTTTTGGATTCTGTACACAGGTTTATTACTGTTAGCTTTTGTTGACTATGCAGTAAAGGAAAGTGTTCATGTAAAATTGAGTTTTCTGTAATCTCATTTACAGGTTTTGGTATTGGGCACATGCCAGTTTTATATTAAACACACACACACACACACACACACACACACACACACACACACACACACACATTTAAAGGCAGCCATCATAGTTACTGTTCTATTGCTGTGAAAATACACCATAACCAAGGCAATTCCTACAAAAGGGAAGCTTTCTAGATTCACATATACTATCTTCAAAACTCTTTTAATTCTATTCTTCAGATTTTACAAAGTTGACCTTCAGTTGATGACACCAGAAAAAAAAGTTTCTAAACCTAACAAGCTGAAAAGATCTTTATTTATAAATTAAAAATCTTGTCTGGGCTATTCTTTCTGGAATCCTTTACATTGGAATAAACATGCTTTTGTCACAGCTGTTCCTTTGTTCCTTATTATCTTGTTTTCCTACTGAATCATGTCTAGCTACTGTAGTTCTTTTTTTTCTCCATCTTTATTAAATTGGGTATTTCTTATTTACATTTCAAATGTTTTTCCCTTTCCCAGTTTCCATACCAACATCCCCCTAGCCCCTCCCCCTCCCATTCTATATGGGTGTTCCCCTCCCAATCTTCCTCCCATTACCACCCTCCCCAAAAGAATCCCGTTTACTGGGGATCAAACCTTAGCCGGACCAAGGGCTTCCCCTTAAACTGGTGCCCTTACTAGGCTATTTATTGCTACCTATGCAGTTGGAGCACAGGGTCAGTCCATGTACAGTCTTTGGGTAGTGGCTTAGTCCCTAGAAGCTCTGGTTGGCTGGCATTGTTCATATAGGGTCTCAAGTCCCTTCAAGCTCTTTCAGTCCTTTCTCTGATTCCTTCAATGGGGGTCCCGTTCTCAGTTCAGTGGTTTGCTGCTGACATTCACCTATGTATTTTCCATATTGTGGCTGTGTCTCTTAGGAGAGATCTACATCTGGTTCCTATCAGTCTGCACTTTGCTTCATCCATCTTATCTAGTTTGGTGGCTGTATATGTATGGGCCACATGTGGGGCAGGCTCTGAATGTGAACCTCATTTTCTAATAGGATTATTTCTCTCGCTGCAGTCTAGCTTCATGAGTTCTTTGTATATTTTGGATATAAGCCCTCTATCAGCTGTAGGAGTGGTAAAGATATTTTCCCAATCTGTTGGTTGCCATTTTGTCCTAAAAACAGTGTCCTTTGCCTTACAGAAGCTTTGTAGTTTTATGAGATCCAATTTGTCGATTCTTGATCTGAGAGCATTAACCATTGGTGTTTTTTCAGGAAATTTTCTCCAATACCCATGTGTTCATGATTCTTCCCCAATTTTTCTTCTATTAGTTTGAGTATAAATGGTTTGATGTGGATGTCCTTGATCCACATGGACTTAAGCTTTGTACAGGGTGATAAGCATGGATTGATCTGGATTCTTCTACATGTTGACCTCCAGTTGAACCAGCACCATTTGTTGAAAATGCTATCTTTTTTTCCATTGGATGGTTTTGGCTCCTTTGTCAAAAATCAAGTGACCATAGGTGTGTGGGTTCATTTCTGGGTCTTCAATTCTATTCCATTGGTCTATCTGTCTGTCTCTGTACCAATACCATGCAGTTTTTTATCACTATTGCTCTGTAATACTGCTTGAGTTCAGGGATAGTGATTCCCCCTGAAGTCCTTTTATTGTTGAGGGTAGTTTTAGCTATCCTGGGTTTTTTGTTATTCCAGATGAATTTGCAAATTGTTCTGTCTAACTCTTTGAAGAATTGGATTGGTATTTTGATGGGGATTGCATTGAATCTGTAGATCGCTTTTGGTAAAATGGTCATTTTTACTATATTAATCCTGCCAATCCATGAGCATGGGAGATCTTTCCATCTTCTGAGGTCTTCTTCAATTTCCTTCTTCAGTGTCTTGTAGTTCTTATTGTACAGATCTTTTACTTGCTTGGTTAAAGTCACACCAAGGTACTTTATATTATTTGGGTCTATTATGAATGGTGTCGTTTCCCTAATTTCTTTCTCGGCTTGTTTCTCTTTTGTGTAGAGGAAGGCTACTGATTTATTTGAGTTAATGTTATACCCACCCACTTTGCTGAAGGTATTTATCAGGATTAGGAGTTCTCTGGTGAAACTTTTGGGATCATTTAAATATACTATCATATCATCTGAAAATAGTAATATTTTGACTTCTTCCTTTCTAATCTGTATCCCTTTGATCTCTTTTTGTTGTCTGATTGCTCTGGCTAGGAATTTGAGAACTATATTGTATAAGTAGGGAGAGAGTGGGCAGCCTTGCCTAATCCCTGATTTTAGTGTGATTGCTTCAAGTTTCTCCTCATTTAGTTTAATGTTAGTGACTGGTTTCCTGTATATGGCTTTTACTATGTTTAGGTATGGGCCTTGAATTCCTGTTCTTTCCAGGACTTTTATCGTGAAGGGGTGTTGAATTTTGTCAAATGCTTTCTCAGTATCTAATGAAATGATCATGTGCTTTTTATCTTTCAGTTTGTTTATATAGTGGATTACGTTGATGATTTTCTGTGCATTAAACCATCACTGCATACCTGGGATGAAACCTACTTGATCATGATGGATCATTGTTTTGATGTGCTCTTGGATTCGGTTTGCCAGAATTTTATTGAGTATTTTTTGCGTTGATATTCATAAGGGAAATTGGTCTGAAGTTCTCTTTCTTTGTTAGGTCTTTGTGTGGTTTAGGTATAAGAGTAATTGTGGCTTCATAGAAAGAATTCAGTAGTGCTCCATATGTTTCAATTTTGTGGAGTAGTTTGGATAGTATTGGTATGAGGTCTTCTATGAAGGTCTGAGAGAATTCTACACTGAACCCATCTGGACGTGGGTTCTTTTTGGTTGGGAGAACCTTAATGACTGCTTCTATTTTGTTAGGAGTTATGGGGTTGTTTTAATGGTCTATCTGTTCCTGATTTAACTTCAGTACCTGGTATCTGTGTAGGAAATTGTCCATTTCCTGCAGATTTTCAAGTTTTGTTGAATATAGTCTTTTGTAGTAGGATCTGATGATTTTTTGAATTTCCTCTGATTCTGTAGTTAATGTCTCCCTTTTCATTTCTGATTTTGTTAATTTGGACACATTCTCTGTGTCCTCTTGTTAGTCTGGCTAAGGGTTTATCTATTTTGATTTTCTCAAAGAACCAGCTTTTGGTTCTGTTGATTCTTTGTATAGTCCCTTTTGTTTCTATTTGATTAATTTCTGCTCTGAGTTTGATTATTTCCTGTCTTCTACTCCTCCTGACTGTGTTTACTTCTTTTTGTTCTAGAGCTTTTAGGTGTGCTGTCAAGCTCCTGATATATGCTCTCTCCTGTTTCTTTCTGCAGGCACTCAGAGCTATGAGTTTTCCTCTTAGCACAGCTTTCATTGTGTCCCATAAGTTTGGGTATGTTGTACCTTCATTTTCATTAAATTCTAAGAAGTCTTTAATTTCTTTCTTTATTTCTTTCTTGACCAAGTTATCATTGAGTAGAGCGTTGTTCAACTTCCATGTACGTGTGGGTGTTCTTTCCTTATTTTTATTGAATACCAGCTTTAGCCCGTGGTGGCCTGATAGGATACATTGGACTATTTCTATATTTCTGTATCTGTTGAGGCCTGTTTTGTGACTGATTTTATGGTCAATTTTGGAGAAAATACCATGAGGTGGTGAGAACAAGGTATATCCTTTTGTTTTAGGAAAGAATGTTCTATAAATATCTGCTAAGTCCATTGGTTCATGATTTCTCTTAGTCTGTGTATGTCTCTGTTTAATTAATATTTCCTTGATCTGTCCATTGGTGAGAGTGGGGTGTTGAAATCTCCTACTATTATTGTGTGAGGTGCAATGTGTGCTTTGAGCTTTAGTAAAGTTTCTTTTATGTATGTATGTGTCTTTTTATTTGGAGCATAGATATTTAGGATTGAGAGTTCATCTTGGTGGATTTTTTCTTTGATGAATATGAAGTGTCCTTCCTTATCTTTTTTGATGAGTTTTAGTTGAAAATCTATTTTATTTGATATTATAATTGCTACTCCATCTTGCTTCTTCAGACCATTTTCTTGGAAGTTGTTTTCCAGCCTTTTAATCATAGGTAGTGTCTGTCTTTGTCTCTGAGGTGTGTTTCTTGTAGGTAGCAAAATGCAGGGTCCTCATTACATACACAGTTTGTTAATCTGTGCCTTTTTATTGGGGAATTGACTCCATTGGTATTGAGAGATATTAAAGAATAGTGACTGTTGTTTCCTGTTATCTTTGTATTTGGATGTGAGATTATGTTTGTGTGCTTGTCTTCTCTTTGCTTTGTTGCCCAACGATTAGTTTCTTGATTTTTCTACAGTGTAGCTTGCCTCCTTGTATTGGGCTATACCATTCATTATCCTTTGTAGGGCTGGATTTGTAGAAAGGTATTGTATAAATTTGATTTTGTCATGGAATATCTTGGTTTCTCCATCTATGTTAATTGAGAGTTTTGCTGGATACAGTAACCTGGGCTGACATTTGTGTTCTCTTAAGGTCTGTATAACATCTGTCCAGGATCTTCTGTCTTTCATAGTCTCTGGTGAGAAGTCTTGTGTAATTCTAATAGGTCTTCCTTTATATGTTACTTGACGTTTTTCCCTTATGCTTTTAATATTCTTTCTCTGCTTTGTGCATTTGGTGTCTTGACTATTATGTGATGAGAGGAGTTCCTTTTCTTGTCCAATGTATTTGATGTTCTCTAGGTTTCTTGTATGTTTATGGGCATCTCTTTCTTTAGGTTAGGGATGTTTCCTTCTATGATTTTGTTACAGATATTTACTAGGACTTTGAGTTGGGAGTCTTCACTCTCTTCTATACCTGTTATCCTTAGGATTGATCTATTCATTGTGTCCTGGATTTCCTGTATGTTTTGGGCCAGTAGCTTTTTCCATTTTACATTATCTTTGACCCTTGTGTTGATGATTTCTATGGAATCTTCTGCTCCTGAGATTCTCTCTTCTATCTCTTGTATTCTGTTGGTGATGTTTGTATCTATGGCTCCTTGTTTCTTCCTTTGGTTTTCTATATCCAGGGTTGTCTCCCTTTGTGCTTTCTTTATTATTTTTATTTCCATTTTCAATTCCTTCATCTGTTTGATTGTGTTTTCCTGTAATTCTTTCAGGGATTTTTGTGTTTCCTCTCTAAGGGCTTCTACTTGTTTACTTGTGTTTTCCTGTATTTCTCTAAATGAGTTCTTTATGTCTTTCTTAAAGTCCTCCATCATCATGATCAAATGTGATTTTAAATCTAGATCTTGCTTTTCTGGTGTGTTTGAATATTCAGTGTTTGCTTTGGTGGAAGAATTGGGCTCCGATGATGCCATGTAGTCTTGGTTTCTGTTGCTTGGTTCTCTGTGCTTGCCTCTCTCCATCAAGTTGTCTCTTATGTTACCTTGTTCTACTATTTCTAACAGTGGCTTGACTGTCCTACAGGCCTGTGTGTCAGGAGTGCTGTAGACCTGTTTTCCTGTTTTTTCAGCCAGTTATGGGAACAGAGTGTTCTGCTTTCTGGCATGTAGTCGTTCCTGTCTACTGGCTTTCAGCTGTTCCTGTAGGCGTGTGACCTGAGTCCACCATGCAGTCCACTTGGAGCAGAAAAGTTGGTCTTACCTCTGGCCTCGGGCCTGAAGTCACACCTCAGGTCTGGGTTTCTGCTCTCTGTGAAGGCAGCAACCCAAATGGCCTGCCCCTACTTCTGCGTGCAGGGGCCCCTGATGGTACTAGGTGTTTTCCTCTAGAGTCAGAAATGTGGGCAGAAAGTAGTCTCCTCTGGATTCCCAGTCATGTCTGCCCCTCTGAAGGTCTAGCTCTTCCTCCCATGGGATTTGGGTGCAGGGAACTATTTGACCAGGTCGCTTCAGATCCAGGCACATTCTGGATCACAGGGTTCCTGCAGCTTGAGTGCCCCTATCTTCCTGTTCCTAGAGGCCCTATACAGTTTCCTCTTGGGCCAGGGATGTGAGCAAAGGTGGGCACAATTGGCAGTCTCTCCTGCCCTGCAGTCTCAGGATTGCCCACACATCTGGGCAATGAACTCTCTCTCCTACAGGGTTTGGGAGCAGGGCGCTGTGGGCCGGGATCAGCGAGGTTTGGGCCCCAGCTAGAAACTGGAAGTGTCTGGTCCCAGAAGAATTTTGCCTTTGTGTGTCCCGAGTCAACCAGGCAGGTTACTTAGAGCAGAAAAGTTGGTCTTACCTCTGGTCTCAGGCCTGAAGTCGCTCCTCCAGCTACTGTAGTTCTAACAATTTCTCACAACAATTTTTAGATGAGTATACTAAGAATCTAAGCTTTCTACCAAGTAATATGCAAGACAGCACATCAAAAAGCCTATCATTAGCCATTAGTCTCATTCCAGGGGAAGAAAATTTCCTGTGAAGTGCTGCAGCTTTAGGGTCAGTAAATGGCGGATTTATACAGAGCTGCAGTAAGTTCCAAGCTGGTATGTTAAAGAAAATGGAAGACAACAGAAACAAGCTAGAAGGTTTTTCATTGATGGTGTACATTTAGAAAGAAACCCTTCAAAGACATGTGTCACCACTCAGAAAGATATTTCTGAGAGTTCTACAGCTCTAGTCAAGTGAATACTTTCTGCCAAAGTCCTCTTCTGCTTCCTGACCCATTCACACTCATACTTTTATTATAGGGCAAGAAGCAGAAAGCCCAGGGTTCCCTAGGCCATTGGCTTAGAACTGCCTGGAAAATGTAATGTTTAACAAGTTTTACTCAGCAGAGCTTGGCATAGCGTTTTTACAGAAGTATGAGTTATTGAATGCTATATTCACTAACAGTAAATAGGCTTTCATACAGAGGCAAGACCCATTGTCCTGGTTATTCTTCTTTCTCAAGATGATATTTTATCATATATCATAAAATAGAGCTTTTAGTCTACTCTGTGACTCTCCCGTTCAGAGAATTTGAGAAAAGTATAGTGTTTCGTGCTACCAATCCTGAAACTCTTGCTTATTTAGTATATTAGATTTTAGTTTCTTCTGTTCCCTTTAGTTTTTATTAATTTTGTAATATCATGAAAAACCTTAGCCTACCGATAAAGTAAGAGTCTAAGACAGAATATTGTGAACTGTAGTCTCATGGTCATTTCCTTAGCTGAGATTCAACAATGAACTTTCAGGTCATTTTCAAATGTGTTCTTAAAATTTAATTTCCTTTACTCTTGATAGTAGCATAAAACTAAGATATCGAAGTTAAATAAGGTCATCTTATTAGTTCACTCTATGTGTCTCTCAGCTATTGTGAGGTACTTTGCAGTGCTTTGAAATGTGCTTAGCTTGAGTGCAGTCTGAGAGATGATGAAAAGCAGTGGTTTTTAAGAGTTGCGGGGAGATAGAATCCTGGGTGAAGGCTGATTTTTATGATGGACTTAATATTATTCTTAGCTTAGTGCAATTATGAAAGATCCTTGCTGGCTAAAACCTGCAAAATATTTTGATATGGAACTTGAAGGACAGCTCACTGATTAAGTGCTCTTCCAGAAGGCTGGAGTTGTCAGCGTCCATATCAGGTGGTTCATAACCTTCTGTAACCAATCAGAAGGGGATCTGATGCCTCTACTCCTACATACACATCGTATACATACACAAATACACACACGTACACAAACACACACAGGGACAGAGAGACAGAGACAGAGAGACAGAGAGACAGAGGGTAAATCTTTGAAATGCTTTAATATAGAAATATTGTGATGTTATTATTCCTATTGTTGTACCGGTGCATTTTCTGTTTCTGTACTTAGTATTAGAGCATAGAATAGTGTTCTACATACAAATATATCACTGCTTTTGAAATTTCAATTTGAAAACCAACAAATGAGCAAACAAATTTTGTTTCCTAATAAGGTTTCAAATTTCTGGTATTCATTTACTATTTACTAATGATATCATTAATAGATTTAGTGGATCATAAGGTGCTTTTCCTCTCTAGTGTAACCAAGGGAATGGTGATGAGTATTTGATCCTACAAATCGAGAGATCCTTCATCTTGATAAATATCTTCTTGATATTTATTTGTTGAGATATGAGGAATGGGGTTCTAAAAGCACTGTGTGCTAGAGTTAGGTTACAGCTATGCCTTGCTTTTCACTTCCTTGCATGAAAAAGCACTTATCATCAAGTGTAAATACTTATTTCATTGATAAAAAAATAAATTGGTTTTCATCCTTGAACTCTAAGTATCTTGTTCTTCAAATTATGTCAATTTTCACAATCAAATCCAAATTCATCAAATTCTATAATGAGAATATTTTCCATGTCAGAGTTTAGACAAGACACTTCTGATTTAAACTGTATATCATACATTCAGCACATAACTACACTGAAAAATCTAATTTCCTGTTGGATGATTGAAGAGTATATGTTTGAAGTTCACCAGATCTGTATCATATAATATGAATTCCATAAACGGTGTGCAGGGTTTTTGTTGGTTCATGTCCAATAAGGAAATGCTGACATATCAATGTCTGTTGTGACTCCATAAAGATGAACTTAGAATGCATCATAGAGTACAGAACAAAGAGGAATGACATTCATAATATTTTATTCATACTTAGCATACCGATGAAAGTGTGATACTTGTGAATGGTAATACCAGATTTAAAAGAAATTCAGTTTGGTGAATTACTGAGAGCTCTGTCTCCTGTGACCCACTGTGACCCAAATCCATCCAAACTAAGCCAACAGAGCCACGGCTATTTGTACATATAGCTGTGGACAAAGATTGGCAACTGAGAGAAGGATTAGGATTACTTTGATTTGCATCATAGAGCAGAACTGTGGTTTATTGTCAATGTGGACAGGTGGTTGTTGAGCTCAGCTTACTACAAAAAAAGAAAACTCTAAAAATGAGTGGTGAACTGCTCTCTGCACAGTGAATATTTATTATTCAAAACATGTTATAGACAAAAATAATATCTACCAGGGATTCTTGAGAGAGGAACTCCACGTTAGCAAAGATTTTGGATTTGATTACAAATTAAAGTTTTAAAATAAGTTTGATCATTTTTCTCTTATTATTTCTGTCACTTCCCTACCCACTCATGGATAGTGAGCCGCAATCTCATCCTTCCACTGAGCTCTCATTTAACCCCCATTTTTCTTCCAGATAATAACTCACTGCGAAGGAAGGAAAGGGGAGAAGTTTACTTGTCAGTCACTAGTGGATGGACAGCTTCCTAAACTTCCGTGTTTTGCCTGCTTGTACCTGAGTGAACTATGTATGTGCAGTGCCCGTGGTGGCCAGAAGAGGGCATGTGAGATGTCATCTCTTCCTACACTTAGCACAGTTTCCGTGACTAAAACACTAAGTCTCTTCCCTTCACATTTCTTATGCTTGCCCCTTCTCCTCTGGAGACATATGTTTCTGCATATTCATTCATCCCTCAGCCTCACTTAGCCCAACATCTGACCATGGAGAGTGGCAATCTTTATTGAGAGTCACATGGCAATGAGTGAAACCAAACCAAACCAAACTAAACTACAACAACAACAAAAACCCTATGACCCCCAAATTATTCTCAATTGAATCTATCTTTAATTCTAAAATTTTAATATGTATTTCTGTAATTAAATAAATTCCTGAAATATTACTACTACCAGTTAACATTTACTAAAACCTTCCTAAGTATGTGCATGAATCAGCTCCAGAGTTGAGTATTTTACTCAGTTTCATTCTCTCCCTGTGACTAAACCCATTACTGCCCCATTTCTTCATGAAGAATCTGGGATGCAGGAAATCAGTTTGCCTTTGCCTGGACGGTGATTTCAGTCAAACACAGGCAACATTCTGCCAGTCTAGAAAACTTCTCAGAGAGCTAAACACATGGATAATTCATGATTTTTCCACAGGAAAATTATCCTATAAGCCCTTGTCTCAAAATAAGCACATGTATAGCATAGCTGTCAAATGATTAAATTTTTCTTTCTGTCAAATACTTCTTTTCATTATACTTTACCTGCCCTATATTAAATTTAGCCATTTTCACTCCAAATTAATTCTATAGAAATGTGCTAATAGTTTTTATTCCTTTAAAAAAAAACCTCATTTTTACTTTATGTGTACTGGAGTTTTGCCTGCAGGTATGTGTATACTGTGTGGTGGAGGCCAGAAGAGGGTGATAGATTTCTGAAGGTGCAGTTTTTTCATTGAGTTTGTTTATATAGTGCATTACACTATTGGATTTCCATATATTGAACCATCCCTGCATCTCTGGGATGAAGCCTACTTGATCATGATGGATAATATTTTTGATCTGTTCTTGGATACATTTTGTGAGAATTTTATTGAGTATTTTGATATTGATATCATAAGGGAAATTGGTCTGAAGTTCTCTTTCTTTGTTGGATCTTTGTGTGGTTTAGGTATGAGAGTAGTTGTGTCTTCATAGAACACATTGGGTAGGGACCATTCTACATGTATTCTGTGGTCTGTGGAATAGATTGGACAGTATTGGTATGAGGTCTTCTATGAAGGTCTGATAGAATTCTGTACTAAACCCATCTGGTCCTGGATTTTTTTTTGGTTGGGAGACTTTTAATGACTACTTCTATTTCTTTAGGAGTTATGGTAATGTCTACATGGTTTATCTGATCCTGATTTAACTTTGGTACCTGATATTTGTCTAGAAAATTGTCCATTTCATCTAGATTTTCCAGTTTTATTGAGTATAGGCTTTTACAGTAGGATCTGATGATTTTTTTGAATTTCCTCAGTTTCTGTTGCTATACCTCCCTTTTCATTTCAGAATTTGTTAATTTTGATACACTCTCTGTGCCTTCTGACTGGTCTGGCTATGAGTTTATCTATTTTGTTGATTTTCTCAAAGAAACAGCCCCTTGCTTTATTCATTTTTTTGTATAATTCTTTTTATTTCTACTTGGTTGATATCAGCCATGAGTATGATTATTTCTTGCATTCTACTCCTCTTGGGTGTACTTGCTTCTTTTTGTTCTAGAGCTTTTAGGTGTGCTGTCAAGCTGCTATTGTATGCTTTCTCCAATTTCTTTATGGAGGCACTCAGAGCTATGAGTTTTCCTCTTACCACTGCTTTCATTGTGTGCCATAATTTTGGATATGTTGTGTCTTCATTTTCATTAAGTTCTAGGACATCTTTAATTTCTTTCTTTATTTCTTCCTTGACCAAGTTGTTATTGAGTAGAGCACTGTTCAACTTCCATGTATATGTGGGCACTCTTCCCTTATTGTTGTTATTGAAGACAAGCCTTAGTCCGTGATGATTTGATAGGATGCATGGGATTATTTCTATCTTCCTGTATCTGTTGAGGCCTGTTTTGTGACCGATTATATGGTCTAATTTGGAAAATGTACCATGAAGTGTTGAGAAGAAGGTATATTCTTTTGTTTTAGGAAGAAATATTCTATAGATATCTGTTAAATCCATTCGGTTCATAGCTTCAGTTACTTTTACTGTGTCTCTGTTTACCTTCTGTTTTTATGATCTGTCCATTGCTGAGGGTAGAGTGTTGAAGTCTCCCACTATTATTTGTAAGGTGCAATGTGTGCTTTGAACTTTAGTAAAGTTTCTTTTGTTAGCTATCTTAGCCTGGGCTGGCGTTTGTGTTCTCTTAGGGTCTGTATGACATCTGCCAAGGATATTCAGGCTTTCATATCCTCTAGTGAGAAGTCTGGTGTAATTCTGATAAATCTACCTTTATATGCTACTTGCTTCTTTTCCCTTACTGCTTTTAATATTCTTTCTTTGTTGTGTGAATTTGGTATTTTGTTTATTATGTGATGGCCAGAATTTCTATTAGGGTCTAGTCTATTTAGATTTCTGTATGCTTCTTGGGCATCTCTTTACGTTAGGGTAGTTCTCTTCTATAATTGTTTCAAAGGTATTTTCTGGCCCTTTAAGTTGGGAATCTTCTCTCTCTTCTGTACCTATTATCCTTATGTTTGGTCTTCTCATTACATCACGGATTTCCTGGATGTTTTGGTTTAGGAACTTTTTGTGTTTTGCATTTCTTTGACTGTTGTGTCAATGTTTTATATGGTTTCTTCTGTCCCTGAGATTCTCTCTTCCATCTAGTGTATTTTGTTTGTGATGCTTGTGTCTATGACTCCTGATAGTTTTTCTAGGTTTTCCAGGGTTGTCTCCCTTTGTGATTTCTTTATTGTTTCTATTTTCATTTTTTGATCATGGATGGTTTTGTTCAATTCCTTCACCTGTTTGCTTGTGTTTTACGGTAATTCTTTAATGTTGCCCATTTCTCTCTCTGTATGGAGGAGTTTACTGGGGATGACTGCTGCACTGTGACAGGAGAGTGGATAATATATCAATTCCTTCTGAAATAAAACATGTCGTCAACTGTAAGGAAGCTCATTAAGATCCAGAATGTTCTAAAAGAATGTAAGATAATACATCCCGCAGGGAAACTCATTAAAACTTTAAGGAATGTACTCGAAAGCTTCAGAAAATCTGTAAAACTGACCAAGTGAACTAGACTTCTCCTCCCCTAAGGTTATCTAAGCAGTAAGAACTACCAAGGGATTTTCTGAGATCAGCAAAGCTGACTGTAGGATGCTCATACCAACTGAGCTGCCTGAGGTGATGCTCTCCAGCCTGTGAAGCAGCCATGTGGACTCAGCAGTGCATGTACCAGCCCATGTATGCTCTTTGGTTGGCGGCTCTGTCTCTGGGAGCTCCCGGGGTCCAGGTTAGTTGACACTATTGGTTTTCCTGTGTGGTTACCATCCTCTTCAGCTCCTCAGTCCTTCCTCTAACTCTTCCATAGGAGTCCCTCATCTCACTCCAATGCTTGGCTGTGAATATCTACATCTGTCTTAGTCATCTGCTGGTAGAGTCTCTGAGAGGACAAGCATGCTAGGCTCCTGTCTGCAAGTACAACACAGCATCATTAATAGTGTCAGGGTTTGGTGCCCAAGTTGGATACAGAAGATGTGGTTCATTTAAACAATGGAATACTGTTCAGCTATTGAAACCAAGGGCATCACGAATTTTGCAGGCAAATGGATGGAACTGGAAAATATCCTGAGTGAGGTAAGCCAGCCTCGAAAAGACATGCATGGTATGTTCTCACTGATAAGTGGATATTAGCCAAAAAGTACAGAATACCCATGGAACACTCCCATAGACCCTAAGAATCTAAACAAGAAGGAAGACTCAAGCAAGAATGCTTCAGTTCCAAAGCAGACTAAATTAATCATTGAAAGCAGATGGAGGGAGGAATCTGGATGGAAGGGGGCAGGTGGAGGGGGACAGGCAGGCAGGATAGGTATGGAGGGAAAAAAAGAGAAGCCCAGAGGGCCTGGAGTGTGAGTGGAAATATGCTTCTGTGGAGGATAGATGGTGAGGGTAATGTCTAGAAAGTCCCAAAGACCTGGGATTGGGGAGGCTGCCAGGACCCAATGTGGATGATCTTAGCTGAAATGCCCACAAGTGGGGAAATAGAAACTGAAGAGACCACCTCTAGTAGATATACAGAGACCTCAGTGGAGGGATGGGGACACCAGATCACCAACCCCTCTTCAAAATTTTTGACCTAAGATATTCTTTTACTTCAGATGCAGGAGAATACAATTTAGTAAATGTTTAACTTCAGATTTTTCTAATAGACCTTTAAATGACTGTCTCTGTCCTTGGAATTGCTCTCTGTAAGCCAGAGCTTTTATGTCCTTTCTACCAAAGGCTCCTTTGTAGGTAGATAACTTGGAAAATGGAAATAAGTGATTTGTCTGAACTCTCCTATTACTCTAGCATCATTACTCAATACATCTGATTACAGAATAATTCAGACAATGTTGTCCACAGCAGACAAAATAGTAGAGCAGCCAATAAGTCTGTTTGTAAGGTGAACTGAATCACTGGGGTCAAAGGAAATAGAAACCATGGCTGCAGTTATACCAGGATTTGGTTATACAACTCATATCCTTGCAATGTTCTTTTCAAAATGAAAATGCTCTTTTCACTAAAAACTAGATATGTCTGTTTTCACTATAATATAACTCTAAGGACTTTTGACTCCGTTAACCAAATTTGTTCTGCTCTGTGACATTCTCCTTAGGAGTCCTCAAATACTGGATGCTTTGATCCTGAAAATACATAGTCCTGAACAAATTTTTACATATTTTAGAAAGACAATGACACCCCTCCAACAAGAGAAGGAAAACACATGAACTGAGGAATAAGATGTCTATAATCAGAAAGAAACACTATTTTAAATCCCCTCAGACTAAGGATGTATGTATGTATGTATGTATATATGTATGTATGTATGTATGTATGTATGTTTGTATGTGTATGTAAACCCATCGACATAACTTTATGCAAGCACTCTGACTATAAAGTTCTGGCAAATAAATTATGAAGCCATGATATTTTCTTACATGAAACATTAAACAATGCTATATATACAATGTCATGATTGGAAGGTTATGAGAAATATTGCCAGTGAAGAAGTTATACAGTGAGGTAAGTTAGTCTCTCACTCTGAGTTTTCTTCCTTCTCACATGGTTTACTTTGAAAATTCCTCTTAAGAGGATAATGCAGTATAATTGAAAATTAGCATCACCTATATCAGTGGGTTCTCAATCTTCCTAATTTTGAGGCAGTTCCTCATATTGTAGTGATAACCTATCATAAAATTTATAAAATCATTGTTGTTGCTACCTTATATTGTAATTTTGCTGCTGTTATGAGTTTAAATGTAAATACCAATTTTTAATATGATTCAGCCAGTCCCCTGGTAATGGAGACTGAGACCTAACAGAATTATTTGTTTAGCTTAAGCACAATCATTGGGCAAATTACCCCTAATTTATTTTCTATCCACTAGACTGTTAATTCCCAAGCTATACTCCACAAGTACTTGCTGTTTGAGTCTCACCTGGGTTCTTCTCTATTAGTCTATCGTCGGTGGGTACAGGCCATGTGCTCCTGGTACATCATGTCTATTGGAGACCTCCTGCTCTCTATGTCTTTCTCCTCTTTCCTTCCTCTTCTTTTCTTCTTTTGTGTCTCCTTGTCTCAGATAGGGTTTTACTGCCATAAACAGAGACTATGACCAAGGCAACTCTTATAAAGTACAGCATTTAGTTGGGGCTGGTTCATAGTGTCACACCTGCCTCAACAAGGCCACACATCCTAATAGTGCCACTCCCTAGGCCAAATATATGCAAACCATCAAACTCTTCTTTCCTTCTGGTCCCTATCTGTGACCGCCAACCCAGTATCTGAAATCCACCTACCTTTATCCTTCCCAGTAACTGGCTGCCAGCCACACTTATTTAACCAGTCAGAGAATAAGATGGGCAAAGTTTACATAGAATCATTTGGTGAAAGTGAGAATCTGCTCTTCGGGGCAACCAGATCTTGATGCCAATATTTAGCATTTGAATATATAGCAGCACCAGAGCAACCTGTAAACATTTACTTTTTGATACATGCATAATTGTGAAATATTTAAATTGAATAATATATTAATTTCCACATTTACCATGTCTCTACATATTAACTTGCACAATCATTTCTAGCTTTTCAAATTGTACACTGTCTTATCTATATTCCTCTTACCATGCAGTAGCAACCAGAATGTCTTGATCCTGGCTTCCGGTATCCATTCATTAAACATTTCCCAGCTCTCCAGCTATCCTAGCCACTTTCCTATAGCCAGCATTTATAATGCCAGTTTCTTTAGAATCCAGGTGTAAGAACACATGGCTTGTACCTTTCTGTGTGCGACCTACTGTACTTGACATAATCTCTAGTTCCATGCTCATTTCTCCTAAATAACTGTATTTCATGCTCGCTTTGTTAAACTATTTCCCACTTCATAATTTTACTACATTTTCTTCTTCTTATTACTTGTGTGAAACAGTGAACATCAGGGCACTTTTGATCATGCAGAGCATGCCCTCTATCCACATTCATTCTCTTATTTCTCCTTTTTCCCCTCTCCTTCTTCTTTCTCTGCTTAAATACTTTCAGTTTGATCCTCATGTTATGTCTGTGTGTGCAAGCATACATATGAAAACTACATTGACATCATGGTATTTTTGTTTGTTTCTATGTTTGGGGGAATCACTTACTTTAGCTAATATGATATCTTCCACTTTATTCATTTTCTTGCCAACGAAATAGTTTCAACCTGCTTTGTAGCTAAGTAAACTTCATTGGCTTTATATAACATTACTGTCCATTCATCTACTAGTGGGTACATAGTTATATGCATACCTTGTATTTCATAAATAGTGGGTCAACAAACATAAGAATACCCATGTTCCTTTGACATCCTGGCTCTATTTCCATTGTATATCTACCAAGTAATATGATTTATGGAGCCTATTACAGTACTATTTTAAAGAGGAATCTTCTTAGGGTTGTCTATAATGGCCATACTAACCTACATTCTATGAGCAATGTGCCAGGGTTCTCTTGTCTCTGTATCACTGAGTACTTATTTTCTTTATTCTTTGATAATAATCATTCTAATTGAGATACTGAAAGGAGATATTGTAATAGCAATTTCTAGTTCTCCAATTAATCATGCTAAACATTTTTCATATGCCTCTTTGCTTCTTCTGTCTTTTTTTGATAAGTGTCTGTTTAGGTTTAGTGATTATTTGCTTACCACTTATCTATTTGATTTCTTTTATGCTTTGCCTGTGCCTTGTCAGGTGTATAGTTTGCAAATATTTCCTCCATTCACTTAGTTACCTGCGCACTTAGACTATTTTCTTTGCTACAGTAAACTCTTTCCATTTAATAGAATCCTGTTTATCCACCCCACTTTTGTTTCCTATGGTTTCTTATGCCTTTGGAAATTGCTCTTTAAAAATTCTCTGTCAATCGCAGTGTCCTGAACCATTCACTTGGCATTTATTGTCAGCCTCATGTCTTATATTTAAATTTGTAATCTAGTTACATTGATTTTTTTAAGTGATAGATTATAAGGGAAGGTTTTATTTTGCATATAGATATATGATTTTCCAGCATCATTTTGGAAAAGATTGTCCTGTCTCCAATGCATGTTTTTAACATCTGTATTGAAAGTCAGTTTACTGTGCATGCACGGATTTGCTTCTAAGTTGTATTCCATTCATTTGGACAACATGCCTCTTTTTATGCCCAATCCATGATTTTGATTACAGCATTTTTTTGTGTTTCTTAAAATGTTTTAAATAGACATGTCCTTCCCTGGATTGGAATTATTCATCCTCATGATTTTTTTTCAAATTAACTCCTTTAAGGCCTCATCTCCAAATCATCACACTGGTAGTCAGAACTCAGCCTATACATTTTTAAGAAATACAAATCAGCCTATTACAGTTGTACAATATATTTGAAATGTAAGTTAGTACAAGATCACCAAGAAATTTTGGAGACAGGTATCTATGCACCTTTTTCATAACAAATGACAAGAATATGCATGATATGCATAGCTATGACTTTGAGTATTGGAAAATTGACACCAAATTAATTGTCTCTTCTTTTTGTTCTTTTTCCTCTCAAATCTCAAATTATTACTTCCAAATATATATCACTGAGAATATGGTTGTATGTTTAAGATTGTGAGTCTTTGGATAAACATAAAAGGTATTCAGTTTTGGCAGAAACAGAAGTATTAAGGCACTAATATTTATAGTTACCTTTTATTTGTTTTTGTAAAGATGCTTCTTAGAAAGTATTCATGATTTCAGGAGGAGAGAATAACTAGACAATATTAAAAAGGCGAACACTGACTAAGTCTTAGGTAGCTATGACAGGTAGCTAGCTACTCAGAATAAAGTCAGACTAGGTATCCTAGTCCTCCATGGAGGTAGATATGTTTATAGGACTAAGAGTGGAGTTACAGCAAAGAAATGATGATCATAAATTTGTCTTATGTCCATTGATCTATAAAGTATGTTAAGAGGCCCAACTAATCTATGGTGTTGGGAGCCTCAAGTGAAGTTACATCTAGGACTTCAGGAAGTAGTAGTAATGAGAAGACATGAGGTTCAGGAGGCCAATTATGTTCTATCACATGGCCTCAACGGCAGTCACATGGTTTATGCCTCAAAAGTCTACATATTTATTCTGCTTAAACTCTCCTGCTTTTATGTTGTTCTTCAATTGAAAAAACTCAAAAGTACCCTTTTATGTTGTCCTCCTATGACTCTACCGATCCTAAGCAAACCTCAAACAACTGTGAGGATGTTTAAGGTTGTATTGGGAAATTCATTTTGGAGATGGTAGAGCCTTTACCAGTCTTCAACTGTTGACCTTCCTTTTTGTGAGCCTATACAATAGAGTAATCAGCTTTGGACCATTTGTCATATTCATACTTTACTGTTATAGGTATTTAAATCATATTAGCAGATTTTCCTATCATCTGTTCTCTGATTTCTACTACCAATAATGTTCTCATCCTACTACGTAAATTTACAGATTTCTTATTTTTGATTTCACGTCTCTTTTAGAATTGAACATACCTACAGTTCGTAATCAAGGATATGTATTAGCTTAAACTAGTCAACCTTTCCATCCCACTGTTTCCTTTGAATATTTGGGAGTTAAAACCTATTAAGCAACAGAATGAGATTCAAGGCATTTTGTAGAGAAAGTATGAGAACAGACTTTTTCTTCCAGACTTGGTGATTTGAGGATGTGGGATGTAAGCTCTCTGCAGCCCCCTGCTGTGAATATGGACTGTTGCCTGCATGTTTATCTGACAGAGACAAACTCAGAAATAAGCATCATCTAATCTGAGCTCCACCTGAATGGCTTGCAGGAAAGATCTTTTTAACAGTTGAGAAATCTATACGAAAAGGATTCTTGAGCAGTAGAATGTTTGGTCTCACGAAACATTGAATATAAGCTTGTAATAGTTATTATGTAGACATATTTAAAGAATGTGGGAGGAAATTCTGGAGGGAAATGGGGAATACCGAAGGTGGTAGAGGGGAAAAAGGGAAGCGTAGATGATGTAAATACATATCAGTAAATTACACCACTAAATTTATGAATTGATATTTTTTTTAAATTTGATCATTTATTTGTTATTTGTAAGGACTTGATTTTACTGGCCTCAGAAATAGTTCAGAGCAACAACTGATGTCTCTTGGAAATTTGTTCCTGTTTTTTTTTTTATTTTTTCTTTTCTTTTTTCTATTGGATATTTTTTTATTTACATTTCAATTGTTATCCCATTTCCCAGTTACCCCTCTGGAAATCCCCCATACCATCCTCTCACCCCCTGAATCCATGAGGGTTCTTCTTCACCCTTCCACCTACTCCCTCCCACCTCTCCTCTCTAGCACTCTCTTACATTGGGGCATCAAGCCTTCATAGGACCAAGGGCCTCTCCTTGCATTGATACCCAACAAGGCCCATTCTCTGCTATATATGCAGCTGGAGACCTGGGTCTCCCCATGTATACATTTTGGTTGGTGATTTAGTCTCTGGGAGCTTGGGGGTGTCTCATTGTTTGATATTGTTGTTCTTGTTATGGGGTTGCAAACCTCCTCAGTTACCTCAGTCCTTTCTCTAACTCCTCCATAGGGAACCCAACTCTCTTAACAATGGTTGGTTGTGAAGATCTGTCTCTGTATTTGCAGGCTGTGGCAGAGCCTCTCAGGAGATATCTATATCAGGCTCCCATCAGTATGTACCTCTTGGCATCCCCCATAGTGAGTTGGGTTTTTTGTCTGTATATGGGATGGATCCCAATGTATGGCAGTCTATGGGTGGCCTTTACATCGGTCTCTGCTCCACATTTTGTCTCCATATTTCCTCCTGTGAATATTTTGTTCTCCCTTCTAAGAAGTATTGAAGCATCCACACTTCAGTCTTTTTTCTTCTTGAGCTTCATGTGGTCTATAATTGTATCTTGGGTAGTCCGAGATTTAGGGCTAATATCTACTCATCAGTGACTACATATCATGTGTGTGCTTTTGTGATTGGGTTATCTAATTCAAGATGATATTTGCTAGTTCCATTCATTTGCCTAAGAATTTCATGAAGTGATTGTTCTTAATAGCTGAGTAGTACTCCATTGTGTAAATGTACCACACTTTCTGTATTCATTCCTCTTTTGAAGGACATCTGAGTTCTTTCCAGCTTCAGTTATAATACATAAGGCTGCTATGAACACACTGGAATATTTGCCTGTGTTATATGTTGGAGCATCTTTTGGGTATATGTCCTGGAGAAGTATAGCTGCATCCTCAGGTTGTACTATGTCCAATTTTCTGAGGAACCACCAGACTGATTTCCAGAGTGGTTGAACCAGCTTGCAATCCCACCAAAAACAGAGGTGGGACACAATCTCCACATTCTCTCCAGCATGTACTGCCACCTGAGTTTTTGATCTTAGCCATTCTGTCTGGTGTGAGGTGGAATCTCAGTATTGTTCTGATTTGAATTTCCCTGATGACTAAGAATGTTGAACATTTTTTTAGGTACTTCTTAGCCATTCAATATACCTCAGTTGAGAATTCTTTGTTTAGTTCTGAACCCCATTTTTAAAAATATGTTTATTTGTTTCTCTGGAGTCTAACTTCTTGAGTTCTTTGTATATATTGATATTATCTCTCTATCAGATGTAGGATTGGTAAAGATCTTTTCCCAATCTGTTGGTTGCAATTTTGTCCTATTGACAGTCGTTTTTGCCTTACAGAAGATTTGCAGTTTTATGAGGTCCCATTTATAGATTCTTGATCTTAGAGCATGAGCCATTGGTGTTTTGTTCAGGAAAATTTCCCCAATGCCCATGTGTTTGAGGGTGTTCCCCACTTTCTCTTCTATTAGTTTCTGTATATCTGGTTTTATGTGGAGGTCCTTGATTTACTTGGATTAGAGCATTGTACAAGGAATTAAGTATGGATTGATTTGCATTTTTCTACATGCTGACCTCCAGTTGAACCAGCACTATTTGTTGAAAATGCTATCTTTTTTCCACTGGATGTTTTAGTTCCTTTGTCAAAGATCAAGTGACCATAGGTGAGTGGGTTCATTTCTGGATCTTTATTTCTATTCCACTGATCTACCTGCCTGTTTCTGTACAAATACCCTACCTTTTGTATGACTATTGCTTGAGGTCAGGGATGGTGATTCCCCTAGTAGTTCTTTTATTGTTTAGAATAGTTTTTGTTATCCTGGGCTTTTTGTTATTCCTAATAAATTTTCAAATTGCTCTTTCTAAGTCTATGAAGAATTGAGTTGGAATTTTGATGGGGATTGCATTGAATCTGTAGATTGCTTTTGGCAAAATGGCCATTTTTACAATATTAATCCTTCAACCCATGAGAATGGGAGATCTTTCTATCTACTGAGATTTTCTTCAATTACTTTCTTCAGAAACTTGAAGTTCTTGCTATACAGATCTTTAAGTTGCTCGGTTAGAGTCACAGCAAGATATTTTATATTATTTATGACTATTGTGAAGTGTGTCATTTCCTTAATTTATTTCTTATCCTGTTTATCCTTTGAGAAGAGGAAGGCTACTGATTTGTTTGAGTTCATTTTATATTTTATATTCACTAAAGTTGTTTAGGAGTTCCGTGGTGGAATTTTTGGGATCATTTAAGTACACTATCATAGCATGGATTAGAATCTTGTCTTATCTCTGACTGGCAAACATCTAGGTTTATGAAGGAGTACATCAGTAACCATGCTTTTAAGAGAGCACATTTCTAACCATGCTTTTGTAAATCAGTGTGGAAACTGCCACTCTTGCACAAGTAACAATGTCATACTTATCTCTACAACCATTTTGTTAGAAAGACAGAGTAAGCACAAAGTAGAGTGGCCTAAAGCCTCGAAAAGAATAGAAAAAGAGTAGTAATGTATTCAGGAATTCACTACTTAATATATGCTGCATAAGTCTAAGTAGTTCAAAGAAGTTAGTTTAAGGTAGTTAATTCAGATACCAGTAGACAGTTTTAAGCCATTTAACTATTTGTAAGGGGGTTACATGTTAGAAAATTCGTTCACTACATGATCATCTCATTAGATGCTGAGAAAGTATTTGACAAAATTCAACACCCCTTCATGTTAAAAGTCTTGGAAAGATCGGGAATTCAAGGCCCATACCTAAACATTGTAAAAGCAATATACAGCAGACAAGTAGCCAACATTAAACTAAATGGAGAGAAACTTGAAGCAATCCCACTAAAATCAGGGACTAGACAAGGCTGCCCACTCTATCCTTGCCTGGTCAATATAGTACTTGAAGTCCTAACCAGAGCAATCAGATATCAAAAGGAGATCAAAGGGATGCGAACTGGTGTTTTTCTTTAAAGCACAGGTTAGAATCTTAGGAAGCCTCCCTCTTAATTTTCTTAGTGAATTGAGCACCAAGTCAGCATTTCTGTTGCACAACATGTGGAAAACCAAGACTGAAGTAAATTCAGGTGGTCATGTCAATTCTGTGGCTCTACATACAACAATGAAGCATAAATATGATAATAGTACTTTAGTGTAACCGTGAAGTGTTTTGTGAAGATCTTCTACAGTGGGGTTAGTCTTGGGCACTGGTATGTAAGACTAGAGAAGACACTAAGAGAAAATGTCATTTCCCATACCATTGCACTCACAATATTGCTTATTTTCCATTGTTGCACTATATTAAAGGCATCAAAAGACTTTTTCTTGAAGATTAGGGTTTGCTTTAATCTCAATAATATTTGAGTATGTTCTGAATATTTCTGTGTATTTTCCTCATTTAAAAAAATTGAATCGCCTCATCATCCCTGTTTGTAATCAGTAGCATTCAAACTCCTTTAAAAAGCCATTTATCTTGTGAGTCTAATTTCCTCTTCTACAGATTTTTAATTTTTCCAGTGTCCTGTAGTTCTCTTGGACCTATGGAAAGACTCAGAGCCATTATTTTCAAATGATATTTTTGAACTGCACAAATGCACAAGTTCTCCTGTTGCTTCTGAGCACAAAAGAGAGCACTCTGGTAAATGATTGCAATTGCTCTTTTTATGCTAATTTGAGCATAGACTTATTGGAAGGAGTTTATCAGCCCTGGAACACCCAGTGGGAGTTTCCACAGGCTGCTGCTGTAAATGAGATGTTGCATTCCAATGAGTAAATACATTTCAAATGAAAAGCAAATTTATTTCAGGGACTTTTTTTTTACTTCCCTCTGATGTTTTGGAGTTGGTAACTAACTCTGCAAATGTCATAACATGAGGTGTACCATCTGAAATTACACAGACAAAAAGATCATGTTTGTTTATTACACGAAAAGGCTGAAAAGGGGACAAATATTAGAAATGAAAGTGGTAAAACTGAGCTTGAATTTAGTGGGCAGAAATTCCAGTATATGAAAAGTTGTAGCTAATAGGAATATATAGTGATAATTATCTAAATTACAGTTGTTACATTGGCTTCTAGGAGGTTAGTTGATGTTTTTAAAAAAAAACCAGGGACATTTTAAAAGAACAAGATGTTTACCCAGTTACCAGCCACAGACTGGAAAACTTAATTGAACACAGCTGATGCAATGATAATGCCTGGCTTCAGCTTAAATGTCAATGAGAAAGATCACAGTTTGTTTGCATGCTGGAACATATTTTTAAGACTGGAATTTGACTTCGACAAGGCAAATGACTTTGAAGCAAGAGGCAAGGAAATGGTATATTTCCAAAAACATAGGGGACTAGACTGAGGATTCTGGTAAGCAAACAGGCCAACAACCAGGTTGCTTAGAGATACCATATCTCTTAAGTCTGTCTAAAAATTCTTTTCTATTATTGTTGACCTAACAGAGCATCACTTTTTAAGCATTTAGACACAATAAAACAAAAGAAGCAGATTTGTTTTTCAATAAGTTCAACAAGCATATCAAATATTTGAGTAGCTCTCATAAGCTAAACATTTTTTGCAGCTAATATCAGAACAGAGTCTCAGAGCCTTTTACTAAGGAACAGGAACCCAGCCCAACAGCATGAATTGTATTAAGGTAAATGGAGGAGGAAGAATGTAGAGAACTTCCTAGCATATATGAGGTCCTGTGTCAGGTCCCCATACTGAAATAATAAAATGTGCATTAAATTGAACTTTGGCTAGTAGGATGATTAAGAACCAAGAATGTCTAATGATGCAATGAGATTTAAATGGACTATGTCCCCTAGCTCTGCACTATATAGCAGATGGGTAAGAATGGTGCTGTTTGACATTGGAAGTATAGTATGGAGAAGTCTGCAATATATGCTCAGTTTCTTGTAATATTGTCTTTCTGACTAACCCTTTGTGGTCTTTATTTGTGAAAATCAGAGCTATCCATATGGGAAAGAAATATGAAAAGATTGTCATGGGAATTTTGATAATCCTGTGAAAATGAGTCAGCTTTGTCAGAATACACAGACATGCAGGAATGATTCAGACTGCTGATGCCAGCAGAAATCACCAAGAGTAGAAGAACCAAAGCCCAAAATATATGGTCCCGATTAAGTCCTATTCAGGGATTTCCAGATAGTAGAACAACCGTAGCTTGAGCAGCTAGCATACTAAATAAGACAAGCCTACTTTTGTCCTGTGACAGAGTCACAGAACCATAAATAATTAGCATATTTTCCCATTTAAAGTTGGGGGGCAGTAGATTCTTATATAAAATAGATAATGAAAACATGACGTATACATGAAGACATAATCAATTTATAGGTAGGCAATGACTTAGAAAGCTCCTTTTCATATTAACACATTTTATTGGAAAGTATTTGAGAACATAGAATAGAAAACAAAGAGAGTACCACAATGAAAAGCGTTGTATCACTAAGGAAACTAAGTGAAAGCCCGAATGACAGTCATACCCCTATGCCTATCTCACATTCACTGACATTCAGTGAACCACAGTCACTCACTGAAGCAGCTGACAGAGGAGCTGGAGGAATGGGGCACATTAGAACTAAGACAAGAATGACATGATGAGGGTGTATGATATTTGTTTAAGAGCACAGGTTGTTCTTGTACAAGACTTAGGTTTGATTCCCAGCATCCATATGGTGGCCACCAACCATCTGTAACTCCAGTCCCTGGGTATCTGATGTTCTCTGCATCCGATCTGCATGGACACAATGTACAGACTTGCATGCAGGTAAGATATCCGTATAATAATATAACTCTAAATATATTTTAATTACATGATAAGGCTATGAAATATGACACTAAATCGAGTCAGATTATTACAGAAAAAAATGAAGGCAAATTCAAATTGCAAAGACAATGGTAAAACATCTCTATGTAAAAGAAAAGTACCATTATTTGAGAATGCAGTGGTATGTCTTAACAGTATCTGACTATGCAGGTATGACACATCAATTTATTCATTTGTAATTTTAATCGCCCTTTATTTCAAATCTATCATGGTTAATTTGTCCATTCTAAGGCTGACGGACTATTGTTAGTTTTCTCTTATGAACAATGTTGTTAGGTTTCCCGTGGTTATATACCTGAGTTAATTTTACATTATATGAGAATAGTTTCTGGGATGTAGAATAACACATCTGTAATGTGATTTTACCTTATACATTCTAAATGCTAACTTGTCATGCTTATGTTTGTGTTTCTTCTTTAAAATATCTGTTGATGACTATGCCCTCATTTCTCTTTCCAATCTTCTCTCTTCTTCCTCTTTTCCCTCCCTTGCTTCTTCTTTCTTCTGTAAATATGAATTCTTTTACATATTCTGCTTCCTAGTGTGTTTCTTGAAAATATTGTATTTCAACTACTTATAGTCTCTTTTTTCTTACTTTGATATATGTGCATGTATTAAAATGAGGAAAAGATTTAAACTTTATTTGATTTCAATATCAGAAGTTAATTATATATCTTTTAGAGATCATGCATAGCCACATGTATTAATATGTATTAAATACAAACAAATATGTGATCTATCTCTATCTATCTATCTATACATATATATGAGATATCATATATATATATATATATATATATATATATATATATATATGAGCTTGTTGCTCAGTTCTATCTTGTTTTCCATAACCATGCAACCAGTGTACAGTCTGTGTGTGGTATCTTCAGCAGAATGTTATTATTCAATTCTTGTGGGCAACCAAAGTGTAAAGGTTTCCCTTTTTTGTTTAAGGTGGGGGTTCTCTGGTGATGATTCTTTTTAAACTTAATATCTCGTGTTGTTTTCTGCTTAAATATAAGAAAGGAACTTTTTTATGAGTATATATCTCATAGACTATATTTCTTATGTAATTTCATGCAGGTTTTGAGAAATTTCTTACATTAGTATGAAAATTGAAAAGAAAAAATTTTTATGTTCTGCTTTCAATGTCTAGGACCTTAGTTGCATGGCATCAAGATTATCTTTACATTGTTTATGATTAAGTACAAAGTGATGTTTTCTATTGACACATTTTGTTACAGATAGTTCTAGAAATTGCTATTTATCACCCTAGCAATATATACTTCTACTCTTTATATTCCTAATTTGTTAAGAGCATTGAAAGTCACTTAATGATCTTTCTTCACCAATTTAAAAGATTTTACATTTGGATTCCATTAGTAGTTTCCATCAATGCATTGGTTGAGCTAATTTAATATTCTAATTCAAAAGAACTTGCAATCCCCAGAATATGCAATTTGGTTGTAATTTACCTTCCTAATTGTAATTTAAACACTATGGAGAAACTCACAGAAAGATTGCAACTTTTTCTCAGTAAGTCCATTTGGCAGACTTTCCTTTTTCATGTGGTCCTTTGATATTTAAGCCATATAAATATAACTTTTGCCCTGTCTTAAAAATACACTGATTTGGAATTACACCATGAATGGCTACTAACAAGATTTTTAAAACTCTTTATTTGGAGATTGAGTGTTGAATTTTATAGACTAAATTTTCATAATGGTATGCAAACATTATTTTTCAATTTCTTTTGAACATAGTTTTAACAATATATATTTTCTTATATATTAGTCATTTCAAATAATTGTTTAAATATGACATAAGCTCTTTCTCATTTTATTAGACCTTTAACTCCTGTTGAATTTTGAATTCTGGATCTTTTAATTATATACTATGATTTGAAGTTAAGATCAATAATATAAGTGTCAGTTAATACTGGTGAGGAAGATTCCTCCATTGCTAACAGAAGTGAAACAAACAGACACGATGGAATTTATCTCGAGATCCAGCTACACCACTCTTGGCAAATACTCTAAGGTTGTTTCATTCTACTACAGGGACACTTGCTCAACCATCTTTCTTGCTGCTCTATTTATAATAACTGGAAATATCAAATGACCTAGATATTCCTCAATAGAATTATGGATAAAGAAATTGTGGTACATTTCCCCAATGGAATATTACTCAGTTGTTTAAAAATGACTTCATAAACTTTGAATGCAAATGATTGAAACTAGAAAATGAAATTATAAGTGAGGTAACCCAGAAGCACAATAAATAAATATGGAATTATTTGCCTATACTTGGATTAGACATTAAATAAATGAAATAAAAGCTATGTCTTCAGATTCTGAGAAATTAGACATGCAGCAAAGGAATAGGGGCAGAGAGAGTCACATAGTTTTTCCTGGGAGGACATTAGAATAGATTTTAGAGGTGAACTGGAGGATCAGATGGGAAGGGGGAGGGGAGATAGAATAGAGGGAGGGACACATGTTCATGGATTGGCAGAATTAATATAGTAAAAATGGCCATTTTACCAAAAGCAATCTACAGATTCAATGCAATCCTCATCAAAATTCCAATCCAATTCTTCATAGAGTTAGAAAAAACAATTTGCAAATTCATTCGGGATAACAAAAAACCCAGTATAGCTAAAACTATCCTCAACAATAAAAGGAGTTCAGGGGGGAATCACCATCCCTGATCTCAAGCTATATTACAGAGAAATAGTGATCAAAAAAAAGTATGGTATTGGTACAGAGACAAACAGATAGAGCAATGGAAGAAAATTAAAGATCCAGAAATGATCCCATATACTTATGGTCACTTGAACTTTGACAATACAGCTAAAACCATCCAGTAGAAAAGAGACAGCATTTTCAACAAATAGTGCTCGTTAAACTGAGGGTCAGCATGTACAGGAATGCTAATCGATCTGTTCTTATCTCCTTGTACAAACCTCATGGACAAGTGGATCAAGGAGCTCTACACCAAACCAGATACACTCAAACTAATAGAAGAAAAAGTGGAAAGGAGTCTCAAACACATGGGCACTGGGGAAATTTTCCTGAACAGAACACCAATGGCTTATGCTCTAAGATCAAGAATCAACAAAGGAGACCTTATAAAACTGCAAAGCTTCTGTAAGGCAAAGGGCCCTGTCATTAGGAGAAAAGAGCAACCAACAGATTGGGAAAAGATCTTTACCAATCCTACATCCAATAGAGGGCTAATATCCAAAATATACAAAGAACTCAAGAAGTTAGATTCTAGAGAGCCAAGTGACCCTATTAAAAATGGGGTTCAGAGCTAAACAAAGAATTCACAGCTGAGGAATATCAAATGGCTGAGAAGCACCTAAAAAAATGTTCAACATCCTTAGCCATCAGGGAAATGCAAATCAAAACAACCCTGAGATTCTTACTCACACCAGTCAGAATGGCTAAGATCAAAAACGCAGGCAATGACAGATGCTTGTGAGGATGTGGAGAAAGAGGAACACTCCTCCATTGTTGGTGGGATTGAAGACTGGTACAACCATTCTGGAAATCAGTCTGGAGGTTCCTCAGAAAATAGGATATTGCACTACCTGAGGACCCAGCTATACCTCTCCTGGACATATACCCAAAAGATGCTCCAACATACAACAAAAACACATACTCCACTATGTTCATAGCAGCCTTATTTACAATAGCCAGAAGCTGGAAAGAACCCAGATGCACTTCAACAGAGGAATGGATACAGAAAATGTGGAACATCTACACAATGGATTACTACTCAGCTATCAAAAACAAGGACTTCATGAAATTCATAGGCAAATGGATGGAACTAGAAAAATATCATCCTGAGTGAGTTAACCCAATCTCTGAAAAACACACATGGTATACAGTCGTTGATAAGTGGGTATCAGCCCAAATGCTTGAATTATCCAAGATGCAATGAGTGGACCACATGAAACTCAAGAAGGCTGACCAAAGTGCAGATGCTTCACTCCTTCTTTAAAAGGGGAACAGAAATATCCATCGGAGGGGATAGGGAGACCAAATTTAGAGCAGAGACTGAAGGAATGGCCCTTCAGAGCCTGCCCCACATGTTGCCCATATATATACAGCCCCCAAAACTAGATAAGGTGGATGAAGCTAAGAAGTGCATACTGTCAGAACTGGATATAGATCTCTCCTGAGAGGCACGGCCAGAACATGTCAAATACAGGGGCGAATGCTAGCAGCAAACCACTGAACTGAGAATGGGACCCACATTGGAGGAATTAGAGAAAGGACTGAAAGAGCTGAAGGGGCTTGTAATCCCATAAGAACAACAATGCCAACCAACCAGACCTTCCAGGGACTAAACCACTACCCAAAGACTATACATGGACTGACCCTGGGTTCCAACTGCATATGTAGCAGTGAAGAGCCTTGTTGGGGCACCAGTGGAAGGGGAAGCCCTTGGTCCTGCCGAAGTTTGACCCCAAGTGTAGGTGATTGTTGGAGGGGGCGGTAATGGGGGGTGGATGGGAAGGGGAATACCCATATGGAAGGGGAGGTGGAGGGGTTAGGGGGCTGATGGACAGGAAATTGGGAAAGGGAATAAAATTTGAAATGTAAATAAGAAATACCCAATTCAATAAAAATGGGAAAAAAATACAAAATTTCAGCTACTTGATAAGGTGATCTATTAACCAACCCTTTAGTTAATCTTAATACAATTATAATAGCATTATAGTAATAATATATAATAATATTGATTAATAACATAATAATAAAATTGTATACCTTCTTTCACAGTGTTCCTTGTATCATTGTTGCAAGAAAGTTTTGTATTTGCATTCAGTGAACCTGAGCCACACAACTCTGCATGTTTATTAGCAGTGGTTTTCTGTAGAAGTCTGTATCTGATGCAAAAAGAACATTCTTTGATGAGGGATAAAGTACTTATCTCTGAGTATAAAGTGTATCTGTTCTCATCTATTAGGATAGAGACAGATATTTATAAATTGTTTTTAATGTTATGATTATTTAGAAAATTAGATTTTCTAGATTCTCTTCCAATAATCGTGATTTCACTAGCACCACATGGTTAGGTAGGTTTCCACTACTGTGCATAATTTCCCCCTGGTTGAGCAGGTCTTTAGTCCAATTAGAGATTTTTTGGTTACTACCAAAATGTTTGTGTCAGTATTGCATCCTTAGCATTACTGTGCCATGCTGGTCAATGATGTGGTTCATAGGTATTATTCTTGTGTTAGTTTATTAATTGCTTCCCTTTCCTGTATAATGTCATCCTAGTAAAAGCTAGTCCTCATGGAGACAGCATGTAGTCCTAGCTCAAATGTCTCAACAATACAGACATAAATATGGACTAAATTCAGATGACACTGTAGATATACCATACTGGACTGGGAAAGCCCACAAAGTATTTAACCATATACAAAACATTATAGGCAATCAAGGTAATATTGAGAGCCTGAGAGGTGGCCTTACCCAGGCAAGTGTATACTGATTGGCTGTCAGTAATAAATGGTTTTCCCCAAGAAATAAATAAAAGCATAATATTACTCATATGCATGTATGCATATATGTGTATATATGTATGTATGACATATGTTATACTTGTATGTTTATACACACACACACACACACACACACACACACACACACACACACACACACACACATGAATAGAGAGAGGGAATGAGGGGAGAGACAGTTAGAACCGAAGAGCATTTAGTTCACTGGGACTAAACCACCAGTCAGAGTACACATGGAATTACCCATGGCTCTGGCCACATATGTAGCAGAGGATGGATTTGTTGGACATCAGTGGTAGGACAGATCCTTGGTCCCGTGAAGGCTCGATGCCCCTGTGTAGGGGAATGCCAGGGCATGGAGGCAGGAGTGGGTGGGTGGGGGAGCACCCTCATAGAAGCAAGGTGACGGGGAATGGGATAGGGTGTTTCTGGAGGGTAAATTGTGAAAGGTGATAACATTTGAAATGTAAGTGAAGAAAATATCCAATAGAGAAAGAAGAGCATTTGAGAGGTGATAGGGAAACTAAGTGCAATGGAAACTTTATATATATATTGATCTAAATGAAGTTTCCAAATAGGGAGACAGAACCACTAATGCTGCCAAATGAAGCTTCCAGTGCTGGAACTGAGATTCATTCAATTGACTTGTTGGTCAAGAAACCCAGAATGCTGCCAAGATGACCTTTAAAAACTCACAATGAGGTCCTATTTCTGAACACATCACCCACAGAAATTATTGAACATAGATTGGTGGAGCTGGTGCCTACATAGAATCTTCACACCCATATTCTAGTGTTATGATATGAAAGGGTACTCTGCAGGCTGCCAGAAAAGAGTAAACACCAACCAATTGTCAAGACCTTTGATCTATAATTCATCCTGCTTGTAAAATATGCTAGGACAATGGAGTCACATACCTTGTGGAAGTAGGAACTGATGTCTGATTTGTCTCAAGTCCCCATTCATCAGATACAACCACACTAACGCTGCTTGAGTGATCAAGAATCAAAGTCTAGATAGCCCAGAGACCTAGGAAAAAGTCAAAGACTACTTGGAAGAAAAGTAAGAATAAAATGACTCATAATAATAGTCTACTCTATTCATAATTGGTAAGATGTTCAGTCAGCATTAGAGAAGCTTCCTTCTGCAGCAGATGGAAACAGAGACAGAGATCCACAGCTAGGCATTGCAGAGAGAAAGACCTTGAAACACACAGCTCTGAATGGGATATCTCCATGAAATACCTCCCCTCGAGCTCAGGGAATCCCACAGAAGAAGAGGCAGGAAAAGTGGGAGCGACAAAGGAATAGAGGGCACCAGGAGAACAAGGAACACTAAAACAAATGATCATCACTAATGTGAACTGATAGAAGGGGAGTAACCACAGGGTCTGGACATGGGTCTGCACCAGGTGCTCTGCATATATACCATAGTATTCAATGTTATACTTTTATAGCACTCCTGAATGTATAAGTGAGTGGGTCTCTGATTATTATGCCTTCTTTTGGGGCTTCTTTTATTTTTCTGTTGGCTTTCCAAACTCAATATGATGGGTTTTGTTTTTAGCTTATTTTATTTTGTTAAAAATAAATTCCAGTCATAAATAAGGAACCATGAAAAAGAGGATATGCTATTTTTAGAAACTGTTGTCTCCATTTAAACTTGTTAAAACTTTTTCAATTTTAAGAATCATTTCAAAGGCAAATGCTTATTTCATTTTTGAACTTTTTTGTTTTCTTCTTGGTTTATTTTTGCTTATTACTTTTTGTTTTCACATTACATTTTCTTTGTACATTTTTTACTGTCTTTTGCTAATTTCACAAACTAGAGGGTTTTCTCACTAATTATTAATGACATGAAATTCTAGAGATTTTCCTAGGCAATACACTGGAGGGCTAAGCTAAATATTTCCAAGTGATTACACTAACAATACTTTGGAAATTCAGCCAAAAGCTTTCATTATTATAGAAATAAGATGTACAAATTAAATTGTTAATAAGTTCAGAAGGAAGAAAATGGTTTGGAAATGTAAGTTAATTTGTTAATGAACTGTGTTAGAATTCTAGATTGCCTACAGTGGAGATTTGATAGAAAAGGTGCTGCTAGTGAAAGGAAGAAAACGGGTGGGTTCAAGAATATTGAATGATTAATGGATGAAATTCCTTTTTTACACAATTATTTCTATTTCTTCTATTTTTGACACTATAATGTAGTTAGATAATTATAAACATACTTCTCTTTTCTCCCACTAAGCTGTGTCATAGACCCCTCCTGATTATTTTTCAAATTGACAGCCATTTCATTTATTACTCTTATATGCATGTATGCACACACACATACATACATACATACACACACACACACACACATCCACACATACATCCACACACAGTTCATGTTAAGAATAAGTATATACAGTGTTACATATTTTTTCAGCACTATTTGATATTAGATAATCAATTAGTGTGCTCTTATCTAGGGAAGACTATTTCTTTCTTTTTAGCTTTACATTCTTACCTGTAGTTCTTTGTGCAGGGTAAAGGCCTCCTGGGATTTTTCCTGTCCCTGTTAGCATGCCTATTGTTATGGTTTTTGTTAATTCATGCTGAGGCAGTCATGTTGGTCAGTGAGGACTATACTTACTTCTTTATGTACATGAACAATTATTTAAAATATAGTTAGAGTTCAAGCTAGTTTAGTAAAATTACAGTGGTAGATTCTCCTGACAGATCCATGAATTCATTATCCCTGGGTAGCTATCTAGATTTCTGGAACTAGAAATGATTTTCCCCCTTTTGAGCAGGTCTTAATTAAAAATAGAGATCTGTTTATTACCACCAAGGTATGCATGCCAGTATTGCACCCTCATAGGCATTATAGTCTATGTTAGTTTCTGTCTCCCATTCTTTGAAAACTAGCTGGTATCTTCTGGTACCATGACAGATAGTTGCAAGTGGGGAGACTTTCAGGTCAGTTGCAGTTCTGGATCCTGGTCTGAAATATGTCATCTCTTAGAGCCTAGGGACACACCTTGCTCCTCTAATTAGTGACTAATGGCAAAAGCAACAAACTCTATTGCTCTATGAGTTTCTTTGACAACCCTCAGCAAACATTAAAGAGGGCTCCTTATGCCTGGTATTAGGGTTTTTGTTAGATGATATTTGGCTCTTGGAGAAAGCATTGTTGTTCCAAATATGAGATATTTTTATTCAGACTACAGATTTATATTTGTATACCCACTTTTCTGTTTTATAATTATTTTTAGATAAATAGTTAATAGTATGAATCCTTATGACTTTTTGTTTTTGAGATATTCTTGCTGTCAATTTGTCCTCTTTCCTCATTCCACCTTTATCTTCTTCCTGATTCCCTAATTAGGACTCCCCTGGTTTTTCCATTCTCAAGTGCACCTTGCTACTCCCCTCTCTATTGCTTCTCCACCAACCCCCTCCACGGTAAGGGTTCCTTATATCTTCCTGGTTTCTGCAGTTACCACAAGATTTGTACTCACATCTAAAGAATTAGAGCTAGGAGCCTCAGATGACAGGGGATATGACATTCACCTTTCCAGGTCTGTGTTTTCTCACTCAATACGGATTTGTTTAGTTCCAAATGAATGGAATTATTAATTAACTCAATAATTCACTTGTGTATCACTTATATATGGCATTGATCATCAGTAAGACAATTGCAACATAGATACACATGTACACACACAAAGATGAGTATAAATAAATATATACACCTAGAAACATATGCATGTACACACAAGCATAATTCCACTTGTAAATGAACGAAATTGTATGTCAACATGTGTAATCAAATATACAACTGTATAACTGCACACTACACATCCATACACATATACATATATAAATATACAAATGTACACACATGAATATTTGCATACACATTTTTGCAAAAACACACATATTTATATGCACATAAAATACATATCTATACATGCAAACATAAACATATACATGTAAAAATATATAAATGTATAGTTTACAAACACAAACATAAATGTATGCACTTAAATATACACATGTCAATGCAAAAGTTCAAACACCTAAACTTACACATATATACACAGACATAAACATATGCACACACACACACACACACAAAGACCCACATAAACACACCTGAAACACAAGTACACATAGACACACACAAAAAACACATACAGCACACATGAAATGTGTCTATTGGAATGGTTAACTTACCAGATGCTACACTCTTAAAGAATATTGGCTCTCCACTTGCTCAACTGTGTTCATAGCAGCTTATATTGTAAACGCCGGAAACTGGAGACAACTTAGATGTCCCTCAACTGAAGAATGGATAAAGAAAATGTGATACATCTACACAATGGAATACTACTCAGCTATTAAAAACCAAGACATTATGAATTTTGCAGGCAAATGGATGGAAGTTGGGAATATCACCCTGAGTGTGGTAACCCAGTCCTGAAATGACATGCATGATATGTAATCACTTATAAGTAGATATTTGCAATAATATACAGGTATCATGTTACATTCTACAGACTGAAAGAAGGAAAACAAGAAGGAAGGCCCCATATAGGATGCTTGAACCTCACTTAGAAGGGGGAATAAAATAGTCATAAGAGGCAGATGGAAGGAGGGGATTGGGAAGGAGGATGGTTGGAGAGGGGAATGGGGGATCCAGGATCAGGTGGGAGGAAGGACAGGAGAGAGGGCTAGATGGCCATGAAAATAAATGGAAATCTGCAACTGACAGGGAGGGAGAGATGGGTGGGTGGTATCTCCAGGGCAGGACATGTCCTAGAATAGGGGAGGCACCCAAGAATCAATAGGGGTGACCTCTGCTATGACTCACTACACTAGGGATATGGAACCTGAAAAGTTCTACCTCCTTATCCAGACAAGAACCACAGCGGAGCAATAGGGACACCAAGAGACCCACAAATCTTTCAAGTCAAAATTTATCCTCTCTACAAGTAATGCAGACATGGAGGAAGGAGCAGAGACTGAGGGATTGGCCAACCAATGACCGCCTAATTTGAGACCCAGCTCATGGGCAAGCACCAATCCCTAACACTATTAATGATACTCTTGTTATGCTTGAAAACAGGAGTCTACCATGGCTGTGGTCTGAGAGGCTCTACCAGCCAACTGACACACACAGATGGAGATATCCAGTCAAATAGTAGGTAGAGCTTGGAGACTCTTATGGATGAATAGGAGGATGGTCCAGATTATGAACCCAGAAGGGGATAGGAATTCCACAATTAGACAAACAGAGTCAAATAATGTGGGCATTTGGGGCTATCAGATTCTGTACTACCAACAAAAGAACATACACAGGCTGGAACTAAGCTTCTCAACTCAATATGTAGCAGATGTGCATCTTGACTTTCATGTGTGTACTGATCAATTGGAGCAGGGACTATCTCAAACACTGTTGCCTGTATGTGGGATTTGCTCTACAAGCTGGGTTGCTTTGGCTTGACTCAGTGAGAGGGGATACCCAGGGGCACCCCTCCTGCCTAGAGAAGAAGGGGAAGGAAAGAGAAACGGGGGAAGGACTGTGGGAAAGGTGACCAGGAGTGGGGCAGTGAGTGGAATGTAAAGATAATATTAGAAAAAGAAAGAAAGAATATACTCACCCTTTCCCAGAAGTGAACACTTGCCAAGAGTTCCCGCTAGGTCGAATGTACATATCCATAGGGAAGGATGGTACTATCTCTCCTACATTTACCGTTGTAGCTGTGCTTTGTAGGACTATATCTATCCATTTGTCATGCCTGCTGACTGTAATTTTTTCAGTTGGCATGTTCCACAACCTCAAAGCCTACCCATCCTCAGATATGTGCAATTTAGATATTTCCTGCCAGTTTACTTACCCTTTTACTTTATTTATTTATTAGATATATTATTTATTTACATTTCAAATGTTATCACATATCCCAGTTTCCCCACCTTAAACCACCCTATCCCATCTCCCTTCCTCCTGCTTCTAGGAGAGTGGTCCCACACCAACCCACTCCCTCCCTCCCACTTCTCCACCCTGGCATTCCACTACATTGGGGCATCATGCTTTCATAGGAACAAGAGTCTCTCCTCCCATTGATGTCCTAGATGGCCATCTTCTGCTATGTATGTGGCTGGAGCCATTGGTCACTCCATGTGTACTCTTTAGCTGGTGGTTTAGTCCCTGGGAGCTCTCAGGGGTCTGGTTCGTTGATGTTGTTGTACTTCCTATGGGTTTGCAAACCTCTTCAGCTCCTTTGATCCTTTCTCTAACTGCTCCATTGCAGACCCCATACTAAGTCCAATGGTGGGCTGCAAGCATCCACGTCTATATTTGTCAGGATCTGACAAAACCTTAGGAAACAGCAAAATCAGGCTCCTGACAGCAAGCACTTCTTGGCATCTGCATAGTGTCTGGATTTGATGTTTGTATATGTGATGAATACCCAGGTGGAAAAGTCTCTGGGATGGCCTATCCTTCAGTCTCTGCTCCATAGTTTGTCTTTGTATCTCCTCCTATGAATATTTTTGGTCCCTTCTGAGAAGGACTGAAGCATCCTCACTTTGGTTGTCCTTCTTGAACTTCATGTGGTCTATGGATTGTATCTTTGGTAATCCCAGTTTTTGGGCTAATAGTCACTTATCAGTGAGTGTATATCATGTATATATTTTGTGATTGGATTACTTCATTCAGGATATTTTCTAGTTTCATCCATTTGGCTATGAATTTCATGAGCTCATTATTTTTAATAGAAGAGTGTAAATGTACCAAAATTTTCTATATCCATTTCTCTGCTAAAGGATATCTGGGTTCTTTCCAGATTCTGGCTATTCTTAAGAAGGCTGCTATGAACATAGTGGAGCATGTGTCCTTGTTATATGTTAGAGCATCTTTTGAGTATATGCACAGCAGTGGTATAGCTGGATTCTCAGGTAGTACTATGTACATTTTTCTGAGTAACTGCAAGAATGATTCCCAGAGTGGTTGTCCCAGCTTCTAATCCCACCAACAATGGAGCAGTGTTCCTCTTTCTCTACATCCTCATCAGCATCTGCTGTCACCTGAGTTTTTGATCTTAGCCATTCTGACTAATGTGAGGTAGAATCTCAGGGTCATTTTGATTTGCATATCCCTGATGACTAAATATGTTGAAATTTCCTTTAGGCGCTTTGTGGCCATTCAATATTCCTTAGTTGAGTATTCTGTTTAGCTCTGTACCCCATTTTTAATAGGGTTATTTTGTTCCCTGGACTCTAACTTCTTGAGTTCTTTTTATATATTGGATATTAGGCTTCTATTGGATGTAGGATTGGTACAGATCTTTCCCTATCTTTTGGTTGCCATTTTGTCCTGTTGACAGTGTCTTTTGCCTCACAGAAGCTTGCAATTTTATGAGGTCCCATTTGTTGATTCTTGATCTTAGAGCATAGGCCATTGATGTTCTGTTCAGGAAAATTTCCCCTGTGCCCATGTGTTCTGGGCTCTTCCCATTTTCTCTTCTATTAGTTTCAGTATATCTGATTTTATGTGGAGGTCCTTGATCCACTTGTCCATGAGGTTTGTACAAGGAGATAAGAACAGATCAATTTGCATTCTTGTACATGCTGACCCCCATTTGAACGAGCACTATTTATTGAAAATGCTGTCTCTTTTCCACTGGATGGTTTTAGCTCTATTGTCAAAGATCAAGTGACCATAAGTGTATGGGTTCATTTCTGGATCTTCAATTTTATTCCATTGCTGTATCTTCCTTTCTTTGTACCAATACCATACTTTTTTAAATCACTATTGCTCTGTAATACAGCTTGATATCAGGGACAGTGATTCCCTCAAAAGGTCTTTTATTGTTGAGAATGGTTTTTGCTATCCTAGGTTTTATGTTATTCCAAAAGAATTTGCAAGATACTCTTTCTAACTATATAAAGAATTGAGTTGGAATTGATGGGAATTGCATTGAAACTGTAAATTGCTTTTGAAGATGTTCACTTTTACTATACTAATCCTGCCAATCCATGAGCATGGGAGACCTTTCCATATTCTGAGATCTTCCTTGATTTCTTTCTTCAGAGACTCGAAATTCTTGTAGTACAGATCTTTCACTTGCTTGGTTAAGGTCACACCAAGGTGTTTTTTTTTTTTATTATTTGTTACTATTGTGAAGCATGTAATTTTCCTAATTTCTTTCTCAGCCTGTTTATCCTTTGAGTAGAGGAAGGCTGCTGATTTCCTGTTTTTAGTGGGATTGCTTCAAGTTTCTCTCTATTAAGTTTGATGTTGGCTACTGGTTTGCTGTATATTGCTTTTACTATGTTCAGGTATGGGCCTTGAATTCCTAATTTTTCTAAGGCTTTTATCATGAAGGGGTGATGAATTCCATCAAATGTTTTCTCAGCATCTAATGAAATGATCATGTGGATATTTTTTCTTTGTTTAGGCAGTAGATTATGTTGGTGGATTTCTGTATATTGAACCATCCTTGCATCCCTGGGATGAAGCCTACTTAATCATGATGGATGATCATTTTGTTGTGTTCTTATTTGATTTGTAAGAATTTTGCCAAGTATTTCTGCGTTGATGTTCATAGGGAAATTGGTCTGATGTTCTCTTTTTTTGTTGGGCCTTCATGTGGTTTAGGTATGAATATAAATGTGTTCTATGTTGTGGAATAGTTTGCACAGTATTGGTATTAGGTCTTGTTTGAAGGTCTGATGGGATTCTGCCCTAAACCTATCCAGTCCTGGGCTTTTTTTTTGTGGGGGGGTTGGGAGTTTTTAATGACTGTTTCTATTTGCTTAGGGTTTATGGAACTGTTTAGATGGCTTATCTGATTCTGATTTAACTTTGGTACCTGGTATCTGTCTAGAAAATTGTCCATTTAATTCAGATTTTTCAGTTTTGTTGATTATAGGCTTTTGTAGTGGGATCTGATTTTTTTTAATTTCCTTGGTTTCTGCTATCTCTCTTTCTTTTTTCTGATTTTATTTATTTGGATACTGTCTCTATGGTCTCTGGTTAGTCTGGCTGAGGGCTTATCTAGCTTGTTGATATTCTCAAAGAACCATCTCATGGTTTTGTTGATTTTTTTTGCATAGTTCATTTTGTTTCCACTTGGTTGATTTGTGCCCTGAGTTTGATTATTTCCTGCCATCTACTCCTCTTGGGTGTATTTGTTTCTTTCTGTTTTAGAGCTTTCAGGTGTGATGCCAAGCTACTAGTGTATGCTTTCTCCACTTTCTTTTTAGAGGTACTCAGAGCCAAGAGTTTTCCTCTTAGAACTGGTTTTATTATGTCCTATAAGTTTGGGCATGTTCTGCGTTCATTTTGATTTAATTCTAAAATATCTTTAATTTCTTTATTCCTTCCTTGACCAAGTTATCATTGAGTAGAGTATTATTCAGCTTCCATGTGTATGTGGCTTTTCTGTCATTTTTGTTGTTATGGAAGACCAGTGTTATTCAGTGGGATTCTGGTAGAATGCATGGGATTATTTCAATCTTCTTGTATTTGTTGAGGCCAGTTTTTTGACCAATTATATGATCAGTTTTTGAGAAGGTACCATGAGGTGCTGAGAAGAAGTTATATTCTTTTGTTTTAGGATAATTGTTCTATAGATATCTGTTAAATTCCTTTCTTTCATAACTTCCATTAGTTTCACTATGTCTTTATTTATTGGCTGTTTCTATGATCTGTCTTTTGCTCAGAGTTTGGTGTTGAAGTCTCCCACTATTATTGTGTGAGGTACAATGTGTCCCTTGAACTTTAGTAAAGTTTCTTTTATGAATGTGGGTACCCTTGCATTTTGAGCATAGATGTTCAGAATTGAGAGTTCATCCTGGTAGATATTTTTCCTTTGATGACTATGAAGTGTCCTTCCTTATGTTTTTTGATAACTTTTGGATGAAAGTCAATTTTATTCAATATTAGAATTGCTACTCCAGTTTGTTTCTTGGTCACATTTGGTTGGAAAATTTTTTTCCAGCCTTTTACTCTGAGATAGTTTCTGTCTTTGTCAAGGAGGTGAATTTCCTGTATGCAGCAAAATGCTGGGTTCTCTTTACATATCCAGTCTGTTAGTCTATGTCTTTTTATTGGGGAATTGAGTCCATTGATGTTAAGCGATATTAAGGAATAGTGATTGTTGCTTCCTGTTATTTTTGTTGTTAGAGGTGGAATTATGTTTGTGTGTCTCTCTTCTTTGGGTTCGTTGCAAGGAGATTACTTTCTTGCATTTTCTAGGGTGTAGTTTCCCTCCTTGTGTTGGAGTTTTCCATCTATTGTCCTTTGTAGGGCTGGATTTGTTGAAAGAGCATCTGTGTTAATTGAGAGTTTTTCTGGGTATAGTAGCCTGGGCTGGCATTTGTGTTCTCTTAGGGTTTTTATGACCTCTGCCCAGGATCTTTTGACTTTTAATATCTGGTGAGAAGTCCTGTGTAATTTCCTTTTATTTTCTTATCAGATGTTTCAAAAAAGGGTTTCTTCTACTTTTGATAAAAGTAAAATTGTATTTTAATTTATTATAGTTTATGATTTTAATGCCCTTGGGAATCTTTCCTATGCCAGGTACCCTGTTTGGCTTATTTTGTTTAAAGAGGCCTCTATGCCTTGTTTTTGTTGTTAATCTGAAGGTTCTAATGGTAATTCTTAGTAGAAATAGGCTTGCCAGACTTTGTGACTTATCTTCTAATAGATGCTCCAAAACAATTCAGTAAGAATCATATTTAGGTGAAAGAAATCTCAGCCCTTGCTTAATTGAGGTCATATCCTTTGAGAGGATGGAGTTTTGAGATATCCTACAAGTGCCTGGATATAATTTTAGAGTATGAGAAACAGTGCCTAATAAAGCTGACACTATGGCATTATTTCAATAAGGCCTCTCTTGCTTGAATGATTGTCCAGGAATATATGACACCTAAAGAGAATTTGTTATTTTTCTTATAGTCACAAACAGTGACTATAAGATAGTCCAGCTTTTGTACATCATTTATACCCCTTTGACTTTTTGAAATATTAACACATCTTAAATTTTCATGGCAGGATGTTGGTAACAATTAACTCTCATGTGGCAGCCTTAGAACCAAAACATCTCACATACCGTGCAGATCTCAGACATCAACCTCATTTGCTAGTCTTGGCAGCAAGTCTCCATATTCCTTGAGGCATCTCACTGGCTCTGTATATGATATTTCTTTATAAGGATTTATTTGTTGTTTTATGTACATAAGCTTATGTGCTTATGTGGGTTTATGTTCACCATATGCATTCAGGGACCCATGGAGGCTTGAAGAGGACATCAGGTCCCCTAAAACTGAAGTGACCGGCAGTGGTGAATTGTCATTTTAGTGTTGTGATCCAAATGTGTCCACTGAAAGAGCAGCCAATCCTCTTAAGTGAGCCATCTCTCCACTGCCAAATTGTCTTGTTTCTTAAAATGTTCCTTCTGTGTATTAACTGGGACTAAAACTATAGTTTTCATATTAAATGCTTAGAGTGGGAAAACAATGATCTATTGTTTCCAGATAGCTTTCAGCATATGAAATTACCATTTAGTTTAGTTATAGAAGAGAAGGCCAGTGCTCACCTTTTGAAATGGGACCCTGGTAACACTTGGGTTGCAATATAGGAATACCCCTTTAAATTTCACTCATTTTAGGATGAAGTTCAGTTAGACATTCAATTCTAAGGCAGCCAGAAGATATTCATGGATATAAACAACTATTCCATGAGACTCTATTGAATTTCGCAGGCAAACATATGGAACTAGAGGATATCATCCTGAGTGAGGTAACCCAGAACCAAAAGGACATCCAATGACTGCCTCAAATTGAGATCCATCCCATGGACAAGAACCAATCTCTGACACTCTTAATAACACTCCATTGTGTTTGCAGACAGGAACGTAACATAACTGTCCTCTGGGAGACTTCACTCAGCAGTCAATGGAAAGAGATGTAAACATTAGGTGGAGCTTGAGGAGTCTTATAGAAGAGTTGGGAGAAAGATTGAAGGACCCAAAGAGGACAAGGACCCCACAGGAAGACCAACAGAATCGACTAACCTGTACCTTGGGAACTCCCAGAGACTGAATCACCAATCATGGACTGAGCATGGGCTGCACTTAAGCCCTCATCTCCCCCTCCACATACACATGAAGCAGATGAGATCTTTGATCTTTATGTTGGTCCCACACACAACTGGCACAGGGGCTATCCCTGAGACTGTTGCCTGCCTGTCTACCTGTGGATCCAGTGCCACTAAATGGAAAGCCTTGTCTGACCTCAATGAGAAAGAATGTGCCAAGGCCCCCAGAAACTTATTGTTTCACACCCAGACTAGGGCTACCAATTCTCAAGGAGAAGAGGGCATGGGGAGGAACTTGCACAAAGAGGTATTGGGAGGAGAGGAAGGGCTGATATTGGCTTGTAAAGGCAATGAAATAAATAAATTTAATACAAAGAAATGAATGGATCTATTCATTCTCATTTGATAGAGGTTATTGATTTCATGAATATGTTTCTAAGACTAAATACATTGAATATTGCCCAGTGTTTCTCTACAGGTATGTACTGTGTGTGTGTGTATGTGTGTGTGTGTGTGTGTGTGTGTGTGTGTGTGAGAGAGAGAGAGAGAGAGAGAGAGAGAGAGAGAGAGAGAGAGAAAGAGAGAGAGAGAGGGAGAGGGAGAGAGACAGAGAGAGAGAGTAAGAGAGAGAGAGAGAGAGAGAGAGAGAGAGAGAGAGAGAGAGAGAGAGAGGGAGAGAGAACCTTGCCATTGTATCACATGTAGAAAAAATAAGTAATATGAGTCTCTGGTACATCCTACATAGCACAGCATATTTGTGCCTGGTAACAGTGGAAGTTTAAAGAGGGTATCCCCTAGAACTGGGGTTATATATGATTGTGAGTTGTCATGTGGCTGCTAGGAACCAAACCCTGCTTTTCTGCAAATATAACAAGTATTTTAACTGCTGAAATATCTCTCCTATCCTGAGACACCAATTTTTAAAGCCATACTTATTTACTCATATTAATAATAGTTATTATTATTATTGCTTTCATAGTGAATGCCAGAAAATCAGTCTATCACAGAAATATATCTCTATCCTCTTTAAAGTCATTTTGAACCTTTTGAAATTTTACATGTGCTGCTAGTCTAATTTGCAAATGATGGTCTTTACATTCTTATTAAAATGTGTAGAGTTGGGCAGTGAAAATATACATCTATTCTAATATTCTTATTACTGAACAGTGCTTGAACTACACCTCCGTATGAGTTCAGCCTCCATTTATTCTGAGGAACTCTGATTGAACAACTTTGACTGGCAATTATGAGCTTTGTGATCTCTGTTTTTTATCATCACAAGTGAAAAGAGACAGGTTGCTTTCCAGATGGAGAAACTCAACAAATGTCACAGAGTAGTTGATGTTAACAATAACAAAAAGCAAACATGTAATAGATTCATTTTTAGCCATGACAAGTACTAGTAAAACTGAAGCATATATTTTGTGTAAAGACATTCTTGCTTGATAATATTTAAGGACATTCTAAAACCATACAAATATCTCTCTTAAATTATATTTTTGATGGCCTAGTTTTCTCAACATCCAATCAGAATTTTGTGATAGCCAGAAACTGAAAACAACCCAGATGTCCCACAACAAAAGAATGGATACAGAAAATGTGGTTCATTTAAACAATCAAATACTATTAAACTATTAAGAATGAGGGCATCATGAGTTTTGTAGGCAAATGGATGGAACTAGAAAATATCATCCTGAGTAAGGTATCTCAGACCCAAAAGAACACGCAAGGCATGTACTCACTAATAAGTAAGTGGATATTAGCCAAAAAACTACAGAATGTCCAAGACACAATCCACATAATTCAAGTTTAACAAGTGAAAGTGCCCAAGTGAGGATGCTTCAATCCCACTTGGGATGGAGAAGAAAGCAAGTAAGGGGAGAACTGGGTGGGAAAAGGGCACAGGATGGGCAGGGGAAAGGGGGAATGTGATCAGGTATCAGAGCGGACCAGGAGTGAGTCCCCAAGGGCCAACAGAATGAAAGGAAATATACAGCTTCCAGAGGTGGGAGAGGTGGGAGGTGGGAGGTGGGAGGTGGGAGGTGGGAGGTGGGAGGTGGGAGGTGGGAGGTGGGAGGTGGGAGGTGGGAGGTGGGAGGTGGGAGGTGGGAGGTGGGATGTGCTCTAGAATGTACCAAGGACTTGGGAGGTGAGAACCATAAGACTCAAAGTGAGGGACCTTAGATGAAATGCCCTACAGTGGGGAGAGGGAACTTGTAGAATCCACCTCCATTAGAAAGATAGGGCATCAAGTGGAGGGATGGGATTGCTATCTCACAGTCAAAACGTCTGACCTAGAATTGTTCCTGTCTAAAGGAACTACAAGGGACAAAAATGGAGAAGAGACTGAGTGAAAGGAGGTCCAGTGACAGGTCCAAATTGGGACCCATCTCAAGAGGAGGTTCCAAGGTCTGACACTATTACTGATGCTATGATGTACTTACAGATAGGAGCCTAGCATGGCTGCCCTCTGAGAGTCTCAACAAGCAGCTGACTGAGACACTGAGACAGAAGCAGATATTTACATCCAACCAATGGACTGAGTCAGGGACCCCTGTGTTTGAATTAGGGAAGGGCTAGTAGAAGATGATGAAGAAGGAGACCCCATATGAAGACCAGCAGTCTCAACAAACCTGGACCCAGAAGATCTCTCACTGAGTCACCAACCGGGCAGCATACATTAGCTGATATGAGGCCCCGGACACATATACAGCAAAGAACTGCCTTGTCAGGCCTTAATGAGAGAAGAGGCATCTAACCCCGAAGAAACTTGACACCCCAGAGAGTAAGGAGTCCTGGTGGGGTGTGGGGGTGTGTGGAGGTGTGGAGTCATGCTTTTGGAGACTGGGAAGGAGGAATGGGATGAGGAATTGTTAGAGGGTGGACTCTAACAGAGGGGAATAAAGACTGAACTGTAAAAAGAGATTAAAATAAAAATGAAGTGAATTTGGATCCCTTGCCCTGCAAAAGACCAAATACCCAAAGCATTTTAGCAAGGTAAAACAATTTATTTTTACAGAAGTGTGCTTAGCCATGCTACATCAAGCCAGACCCCACACCCACAGTGGTTGTCAGTGGGGTTTTATTATTATACGAAGGTGTATTGTGCTTTACCCTGACTAGTCAGCACTTGGCTTCATGTTTTTATCTTGCTGAATGGTTCAAATTTTCACAGCTTCCAAGAAAAGTGAATTTTCAAGAGCAAGATGCAGCTTTAAGTATGTACTTTGCTTAGAAAAATGCTGCACTAGGAGATGGATCTTTGCCAGATGACAACTTAACAAATTTCCTTAAAGCTGGAGCCTCTTTGATCTCAAAGACAATGCATTTTGATTCCTTTTCACACACACACTCAAGCATACAGTGCCAGAGGGAGCACAGATAATAAAATGACATGCTTGGACACACTGCATCCTCCTTTATATTTTCTTTTTACCATCTCACAAAACAAAGAAAGTTAGTATCCTGGGGTAATCCTTAAGTTAATGTTTCTAGCCATTCCTTTGCTAACAACTGGATAGTAATTTAGACTCAGAGAGTAGCAATAGTAAGTTACATAGAAAGCTAAGTGGAGAAACCTCCCCGTGTTCTTACATTGTACAGTGATAGATAAACAGAATAATATGAAACTTAAACATAAGGTGTGATGTGTGTGTGTGTGTGTGTGTGTGTGTGTGTGTGTTTACATACATACTATTGGGCTTGATGTACAGTGAAACTAATTTCTTGAGTACATTGAACCATAGGAAATCCAGATCTCAGCTCTTTCTGTTAAGGGGAAAAATATAAACCTATTTCTTATCTCATACATCGAGTCTACACACACAAGTAGGAACAAATTCTTCCACAGTTACTCAGTAAATTGTGTCTTGTGAAAATCTCCAGTATCACAAGAGAGATAAGTATAATGGAGCCTTGAGGAGAGACCATAAACTCATGTCAGCCTGAGGTCAACTGCAGTCACACAGAAATTGGAACAAAATGAGGCCATGCCATTAGGGGAGGTTACAAAATATGAAGTTAATATAAGTGTGTAACTTGTATTACATTTGCAGTACTTAAGCATATTATATTACAGGTGGCTTCACAATATAGATGGAGCCTAACACACAGAATCTATGATTCATATTAAGGCTACTTAGATTGTTGCTTGACTAAAGTAGTTAAAAATAATAGTCTTACTATATTGTAAAGGCTGTTTTTGAACTCCTGGGCTCAAACTGCCTCCCTGCCTTAGTTTTTTCTGATTACTTGAAATCATGGGTGTATGCCATATTCTCTAGCTGTTTTATTTTAATATATTTCATGGATTTTTAGAGGAAAAACAAACATATCTCATTTTTTTCTGCTGTAGATCTATTTAAGTGACATCCAGGTATGAGCTTTGGAAAGATTTTATACAATGATTTATTGAAACAAAATATGATCCCTGCTGTCTTGATTATACGGGCAATATTCTTCATCACTTTTCTCAGTCACGGCTTTTCCTCGCTCTCAGGCAAAGTAATTAAGATTTATAAATTTAAGCAGGCTCTACCTGGGCTTGTGAGAAATTCTACATGATACCTCCATCCTTCTTAAACTACTGATTCATAGATCGTGCACCGTGGGAAGCCCCACCCACAGCCTTCTCCTACTGTAAGCCCTGCTTGAAGTTGGCCAGAAATCTCTATACTCTACTTTATCTAATTCTTTTTTGTTTCTTTACAGTTGGACTATGTGGCAATTTTTAAAAAATTCTATAGTATTTTCCATTAATGAGATGATTTTAATTTTAGAACCCCTTTGATCAGTATTAATTGGGTGACTATTTTTCTCAGTATAATGTAGAAGCTGTAGGATTGCCAGCATCAGCCTGTCTAGTTCCAGGAAATACAAATTTGAGTACTGGTAGGCAGAAAAGTTATTTACTCAATGAGTAAAGAAGAAAGCATACTTTGTGTTTTAAGTCCTAGTTTCTAGTGTGCTTTTATACATAAAATGCAACTAATAAAATACTTGCTTTGATAATTACATGCAAATATATTACTTCTGTGTTCCTATATGATTAGTGTAGATACTGCTTTATAATGTCAGTTTCTGTGTTAGTGATCTCACAAATATTTATGATTTTTGTATCAAAATGTTTATGTTGAATTGAGGATTCCAAAGTAGAGTAGTTTCTGTGTGGTTGTCATTGTTATTGTTTTTATTGTTACCTTTAATGAAATGCTTTTGAATTCTTTTTTGATGTTTAACGTAAAGCCAGAGCCTTGCTGAAAATATTGCCTTTTTAATATACATTACCTCACTCATATTTTCAGTTTCTCAATTAAAATATTTTAGCCAATAATTTAGTGCTTTATTTTTTAAATCCTGACATTCCATTTGCATACAATGTTTGAGTTTCACTCTTTGAAAATCACTTTTGCTCCTTAGACAACTTGCTTCTTTTACTCTTGTTAATTTTCCCTTCTACATTTAAAACGATACTCTACTCTTATAGCATCAAAAGTTTTGTGTTTATTTTACTAGTAAATTATTGTTCTAACTTCATCTTCACGTCGTTTTCACTTTAGATCTATGACTACATTAAATGGTGTTCTTTTTAAATTTTTATTGGATATTTTTTATTTACATTTCAAATGTTATCCCATTTTCGGGTTTCCTGTCCATAAACCCCTATCCCATCTCCCCTCCCCCTTCTTCTAAGAGGGTGTTCCCCCACTCATCCACCCACCCCTTCCAGCCTCCCTGCCCGGACATTCCCTTACACAGGGGAGTGGGGGTCCAGCATTGGCTTCTCCTCCCGTTGGTGCCCAACAAAGCCATCTTCTGCTACATATGCAGCTGGAGCCATGGGTCTGTCCATGTGTACTCTTTGGATGGTGGTTTAGTGCCTGGGAGCTCTGGTTGGTTGGTATTGTTCTTTTTTTTTAATTATTTTTTGTTGGATATTTTAAAATTTATATTTCAGATGTTATTCCCTTTCCCGGTTTCCCGGACATAAGCCCCTATCCAATTCCCCTCCCCTTCTTTTATAAGGGTGTTCCCCTCCCAACCATCCCCCTTTCAGTCCCCCACCCCCGCACATTTCCCTACACTGGAGTTCCAACCTTGGCATGAACAAGGGCTTCTCCTTCCATGGAGTTGTAAACCCCTTCAGCTTCTTCAATCATTTCTCTAACTCCTGTAGTGGGAACCCCTTTCTCAGTTCAGTGGTTGGTTGTGAGCATCTGCCTCTGTATTTATCATGCTCTGGAAGATACTCTTAGGAGACAGCTATATCAGGCTCTAGTCAGCATGCACCCCTTAGCATTAGCAATATTGTCTGGGCTTGTGGGTGTACGTATCTGGGCTGGATCTCCAGGTGAAGCAGTCTCTGAATGACCATTCCTTCAGTCTCTGCTCCAAACTTTGTCTTTGTATCTCCTCCTATGAATATTTTCTCCCCTTCTAAGAAGGACTGAAGAATCCACATGTGGGTCTTCCTTCTTCTTGAGCTTGTGGTCTGTGAATTGTTTCTTGGATATTCTGAGCTTTTGGGCTAATATCCTCTTATCAGTGAGTGCATACCGTGTGTGTGTGTGTGTGTGTGTGTGTGTGTGTGTGTGTGTCATTGGGTTCCCTCACTCAGGATGATATTTTCTAACTCCATTCATTTGCCTATGAATTTCATGAAGTGATTGTTTTTAATAACTGAGTAGAACCATTATGCCAAGTTTACTCCACTCATTTTTCGTTTGCTGTTTGAAGACCATTTTGTTTTGTTTGGGTAAGGAACATTGTGCCAAGGAAAAATCACATGTCTGTTTCTAAGTTTATTACATATAATTAGGGAGAGTTGAATTAGTTGTCAAATTTGTGGTTCAAAATCTCTATCTCCACCCAGAGTACTTAACTCTTGCTTTGTATAACAGCCTGAGCCATCAGACTCCGACCTTACTCTACTGGTCTTACTTGGTTTTCATATCTGTTTTAAGTGTTGGGTCTTTCACACTCACCTTCAAATTAGAAAAATTAATGGGATTATGTCACAAATTTGTCTATAATTGTTAGTTTTTCATGTATGATATGTAGAATTATTTGTTATTGAATAAAACTTTGTGAAGTTATAATTTTAAATATTAAATTTATTTAACTGTTTTCATTTTCATATTTGAAAAATTAAATGTGTGTGTGTGTGAGAGAGAGAGAGCTATTTAAGTGAGAGTCTTCCATTTTTATTCCTTTGACAACTAAATGAATCTTATTTTCGTGTTTTTAGTGATTTTTATAATCAATATTAATTATAAACTTTTGCACTGGTTGCTGTGTAGATTAACTTTTATGTTAGGAAGATCATGTTTGTTTCCTATTATTTCTTTGTAGTCATTCAACTTCATTTAATTTCTTCCTAGTTTGATCCATTTTATCTTCAATGTTTCAATTTCTCTATTTTTCTTCTATATTTCTAGATAGTAGCAATATACACAGACACAAACACATACTCAATTGCATACAGTTTATGTACAAACATGTATGTGTGCATGTATATACATATAATAAATCCTACAAAAATAGACCAGAGTATGAATATGTAAGTTATTTCTAAGCATGAGTTTTTGCATGTACTTAAATTTAGAGCTATATTGCCCAAATACATCATACTCAATATAACATAAAAATGGTTTTATACATTTCTATTTTGCGATACTAAGATCAATGTGATTTATGTGTTAGAAATGATAAAAGTGTTAAGATGTTTGCAGTATCTCCTTCTGTACTTTTTATTATTTTTAAGTGTTGTACTAATGGCTTGAAATGTCACTTATGATTTCTTCAAACTGAAAGAATCTGGGTAAGTGGAGAAAAAACAGTTGGTCATAGATCTGGAACCGAAAGGGAAAATTTTGTAGCAGTGTCTTGTAATGCCCGTGGAATGCCTCATAGGGCTTCAAATCCAGACGATGAGACCCAGCACCTGCTTTTGCCCAGCCACTTTATAAGTGTGATAAAGTATTTGATCGAACATCCTGATGCTAGTGGTTCTTCCTGAAGACCTAAAGTACGTCCGGGGAAATGCCGATGAAATTAGAGAGACCGTTGATGTTTCAGGTTTGCAACAGGTCCCATTAATGTGCTATTTTAGAAATAAAACACTTCTCTTTATTTCTACTGATAAAAAGTAGTTGGCTGACTAATTGTAGGACGTATCCAGTGGGGCAATAGAGGATTTGTAGGAAAGAGACTTCCAGTTCTTATGAAAAAGTACAATTTGAAAGGCAAAGGTCTGGTGCTGATCATTGTTCCCAGAGCCTGCAATGTTTATGATCAGTCAAATATGCATATTCAGCATGATGCGGTGGAAGAAATAACTTCTCTCACGATCGTTGTCTAAGGAGTAGCTTTACTGATGCATTTGAGCAAAGAGGAAACTGCTTTCTTAGATCCTGTCCCTGATGCTAAGTTGTTGTTAACACAGTACTCTGGTCAGTTTCTGGTGTATAATTTTATTAATGGACAGAACACCATCTAATACAGACTTTGCAAACTATACCACGAGACAGTCTGAGGAGAATGAATTGGTTCCTCACTTTCACCAGGAGCCCAGAGCCATTTTTTATTCCAATGAACTCAGGACTAGTAACAACCATATGGTTGTTTCATTTTTCATAAATTTGGAAACAATGCAGCAATTACTTATTATTTTCTTTTTTAAAGAAGATATTTTAACATCTTTTATAGAAATTCATAATTGATGTGATTTAGAGATGTTTACATGCAGAAGATAGTTCATAGTGTTCTAACAGCAGATAACATTAGACATTCATAGTAGATTGAAAATTAATGCAATATCTATGGTTTCAGTGATAAGTATATTTTGAAGTTTTTAATGTAGAAAAATACTGGTTTGCCTCAGTACTGTAGATTTCCTATTGATCTTCTGATTTCAGTTATAGATTTAAAGATTTTGTTTTCAGAGTGAAGAACCAATATTTATTGCATTGTTATTCATAAAGAATATAGTATTACATGCTTAGAAGTTTGAGCTAGTTCATAAATAGCCAAGGTACACTTGAAGGAAGCATTTATGTGCTTGCTACTGTGGCTGGCAAAGGAAAGACGTATTCCTTGTGGAGCCATAAATGACTAAAATCACTAAATTCATCATTTGGTTTTTAGATTCACTTAACAGAAAAGCCAAGTTTGTCCAAGTGGGCTGTTGAGTCGTAGAGGGGCTTATGATAGAACTACAGAAGGATTGTAAGCCAAATGTACATGACTTGGTATGTGTGTTACTATTCCTCAGGAATACCATGATGAGTATATGCCCTCATTACGGACTTCATTTTAATACTTGTGTATCCTTCATAGTACCCAATATATTGAAAATCTTTATGACCTATATATAATAAATAATGAAATAATAAAATACTTGATGGCCTTTTCTAAGTAAAAAATTCATTTCTTCAATTTTTATTGTAAAAAATTTAATTCTTCAGAAAATTAAAAATTTTTATATTTTAATACCCGCTATCTGTCTTTTAAGAAAATAACCTGCAAATTCATCTGGAATAACAAAAAACCCAGGATAGCTAAAGCTATCCTCAACAATAAAAGGACTTCAGGGGGAATCACTATCCCTGAACTCAAGCAGTATTACAGAGCAATAGTGATAAAAACTGCATGGTATTGGTACAGAGACAGACAGATAGACCAATGGAATAGAATTGAAGACCCAGAAATGAACCCACACACCTATGGTCACTTGATTTTTGACAAAGGAGCCAAAACCATCCAATGGAAAAAAGATAGCATTTTCAGCAAATGGTGCTGGTTCAACTGGAGGGCAACATGTAGAAGAATGCAGATCGATCCATGCTTATCACCCTGTACAAAGCTTAAGTCCAAGTGGATCAAGGACCTCCACATCAAACCAGACACACTCAAACTAATAGAAGAAAAACTAGGGAAGCATCTGGAACACATGGGCACTGGAAAAAATTTCCTAAACAAAACACCTATGGCTTACGCTCTAAGATCAAGAATCGACAAATGGGATCTCATAAAACTACAAAGCTTCTGTAAGGCAAAGGACACTGTGGTTAGGACAAAACGGCAACCAACAGATTGGGAAAAGATCTTTACCAATCCTACAACAGATAGAGGCCTTATATCCAAAATATACAAAGAACTCAAGAAGTTAGACCGCAGGGAAACAAATAACCCTATTAAAAAATGGGGTTCAGAGCTAAACAAAGAATTCACAGCTGAGGAATGCCGAATGGCTGAGAAACACCTAAAGAAATGTTCAACATCTTTAGTCATAAGGGAAATGCAAATCAAAACAACCCTGAGATTTCACCTCACACCAGTGAGAATGGCTAAGATCAAAAACTCAGGGGACAACAGATGCTGGCGAGGATGTGGAGGAAGAGGAACACTCCTCCATTGTTGGTGGGATTGCAAACTGGTACAACCATTCTGGAAATCAGTCTGGAGAATCCTCAGAAAATTGGACATTGAACTGCCTGAGGATCCAGCTATACCTCTCTTGGGCATATACCCAAAAGATGCCCCAACATATAAAAAAGACACGTGCTCCACTATGTTCATTGCAGCCTTATTTATAATAGCCAGAAGCTGGAAAGAACCCAGATGCCCTTCAACAGAGGAATGGATACAGAAAATGTGGTACATCTACACAATGGAATATTACTCAGCTATCAAAAACAACGACTTTATGAAATTCGTAGGCAAATGGTTGGAACTGGAAAACATCATCCTGAGTGAGCTAACCCAATCACAGAAAGACATACATGGTATGCACTCATTGATAAGTGGCTATTAGCCCAAATGCTTGAATTACCCTAGATGCCTAGAGCAAATGAAACTCAAGACGGATGATCAAAATGTGAATGCTTCACTCCTTCTTTAAAAGGGGAACAAGAATACCCTTGGCAGGGAAGAGAGAGGCAAAGATTAAAACAGAGACTGAAGGAACACCCATTCAGAGTCTGCCTCACATGTGGCCCATACATATATAGCCACCCAATTAGACAAGATGGATGAAGCAAAGAAGTGCAGACCAACAGGAGCCGGATGTAGATCGCTCCTAAGAGACACAGCCAGAATACAGCAAATACAGAGGCGAATGCCAGCAGCAAACCACTGAACTGAGAATAGGACCCCCGTTGAAGGAATCAGAGAAAGAACTCGAAGAGCTTGAAGGGGCTCGAGACTCCATATGTACAACAATGCCAAGCAACCAGAGCTTCCAGGGACTAAGCCCCTACCCAAAGACTATACATGGACTGACCCTGGACTCTGACCTCATAGGTAGCAATGCATATCCTAGTAAGAGCACCAGTGGAAGGGGAAGCCCTGGGTCCTGCTAAGACTGAACCCCCAGTGAACTAGACTGGTGGGGGGAGGGCGGCAATGGGGGGAGGGTTGGGAGGGGAACACCCATAAGGAAGGGGAGGGGGGAGGGGGATGTTTGCCCGGATACCGGGAAAGGGAATAACACTTGAAATGTATATAAGAAATACTCAAGTTAATAAAAAAAAATAAAAAAAAGAAAATAACCTGTATTAAATTTGACTTAATGTGCCTATTCTTTAGCATATAGGTTATATTTTGCTTTGCTCATAAATGACATTTAAGACCATCAAGATGGGTCAGTGGGCAAAGACACTTGTCACCAAACCTGATGACTGAGATAGATGCCCCTGGACCCACATAGTGTAAATGGAGAACCTATTAGAACTTATTCTTGCAGAGTATTCTCTGACATATTGCTGAAGCTAATGTCTTTTTATCTAAATTAGCCTGCTTAGTGTGAATGTCAGGGTGATTACAATGCTATTTGCAAAGCAGGAAAAGTAAAACCTTCAAGCTATCAGTCCTCCTAAGAACCTTAAAACGTACAGCAGACTGAACACCCAAATCTTTGCAATCTTTGTCAGTCAGGTTAGTGGTTCAGGTGGGGGGATGCATTAAAAGGGTGAGTACAGCTAGATCAAATAATATGCCACTTCCACACATAGAGTTTCATAGCGTGTGAAAATTTTCAAATGATATCTGGCTGTTAATATTTGAAACTAGTATGGACCTGATGTTTGTTTATGTCTTTCAATCACTGAAAATTAACAGATTTATATTTCATTTCAGAAATATCCATTAAGCCAGATTGCCAACAGTAGTGTGAAGTTAGGATATTTGGACACAAAACACTTACGTCTGTTCCTCATTTGAGCCCCCAACAAACAAGATCAACTGTTAAAGCTTAGTATTCAGTGTGATTTCCCATATATAAGGCCTCTTACTTTTAACCAGAGAGGTCGGTTTTTGTTTGTGATTATTCTGTTCATTTCAATGACAGTACCCAAAAGACAACTCTAAAGGAATGAATTAATAAATGTCATGTCTGAATCAACAGATCAATGGGCACTTGTACTCAACCTCTACCTCTTTCTAACACCTGCCTCTAAAACCTCAAGACTGTCCTTCATGCTGTTTATTCTATGATTCTAATGGATGAAATGAGGTCATGATGTAAAAGAAAGTAAACCAAGTTCAAAAAGCAAAGTAACTTGTGTTTTCTATGCTATGTTGGATCTCAATTTTAAAGAAAAAAGCAGAAGTGTACAACAGTGAGTGACCTGGCAGGTGGTGGGAATGAGAGGTGGTAAAGAGGGTGGTGGCTACAATAAATTATATGAGAACAGAAATTGAGAATGTGTAGAGTTTTGCTCATTCTGTCTGTTTAAACATTTTTCTAATATTTCAGTCCCTAGTAGGTATTATTTCTTTGGATAGTGGAATATTGTCAACCACAATTTTTACCATACTACAAATGAAAGAAAAAATATCCCACCTATAGGAGCTCACAGAGACTTAACGACCAACCAAAGTACATGCAGGGGCTGGACCTAAAATCCCTAGACATTTGTAGCAGATGAATGCTGGTTTTGATGTGAGTCCTGTAACAACTGGAGGGGGTGGTCTGTTTCTGACTCTATTGTCTGGCACTGGATCTCCTTCCCCTACCTGGACTATCTGTTTGGGTCTCAGTGGGAGAAGGTTGCCTAGTTCTGTTAGGACTAGATTAGATGTCCCAAGGTGGGGTGGTACTCAAGGACTTCCCTTTCTCTGAAGAGAGGATGAGAATGTAATGGGGGTATTTGTAAGGGCAGAACTGGGAAGAAAGAAGAATGAGGAGGGCTGTGATCTGGGTGGAAAGAGAATAAAAATAGATTATTGAAAAAGAAAGAAAGAAAGAAAGAAAGAAAGACAGAAAGAAAGGAAGAAAGAAAGAAAGAGGGAAAGAAAGAAAGAAAGAAAGGAATGTCTGCTTAAGCATTGAAGATAGAATTGTGCATAACTTACAGCCCAGCAGAGAAAGCCAGTCTGTTCTGAGACTTGAGGAAAGACATGGAATGGGACAGTTTTAACTGAGCTCATTTTTAAATGCTTTAGCAAGTGCATTTAAAAAAATGAATGGGTATTCTTTCAGTTGATGTCAAATGTTACCTGAATCTAAGACTTATAGGAAGATAAGGGCCAGGGCCCCAATTCAACTTCCTCATTAAATTCCCCTCGTAGGTAAAATCTATCTAAAATAGATAGCACAAAATGGTTACTTGTACTTGAGAACCACTCCAAGAATATTTTCCTGCTTTGTCCAAAATTTAGTGTTCTGATTCACAAGTAAATAATAGAGAATACAGAATATTACCTTTCCCACTTTTTTTGACAGCTGAAAACTACCTCAGCATTTTCAAACCCACTCTTCCTTCTTTCATGCTTGCAGCAGGTGCTTTGGGAATCTTTGTTTTCCCCTTGTCATAGGTGTGGTGATGTTCTATTGTATATGCTCTTAGATTGGGAACTTGGGAATCCTTGGCATCACTGGGCCAAGTTTTTACTTTTATTCTTGGATCCACAATCCACAGACACTTCAAGAAATGAGAATCTAGTGGAGATTAGGAGAGAAGGTCATGGGGCTGAAGAAATCGTTAAGCTGTCTGGAATAAGACAGGAGAAATTTTACGAAGGCTTGATCTAAAACATGTTGACAAGATTGAAGAAATAGGCTATAAACTGTTTACGATGCAGACTTTTGAATTAATTAGACATAAAATACTGAAGGAAGTTCCTTTTTTAATTTTTTCTTATAATAGACAGCTACAAAAACAGCTAATATCATTAATTGGGAAGGGGGAGATAAGGAGAAAAATTTGGGGATTTTTATTAATCTAACAAAAGAGAATGACTGGAGAGTTATTGTCATTTGTCATTGTGACATGATCTAGAGTCATTTAGGAGCCAAGCATCTAGGTATACCTGTGCGGATATATCCAGACTAGGGATAGCCTCTGAATGTGTCAGTAAGGGATTATCTCTACTAGATTAAGGGATGTGATGGGAGGAGACCCATCTTAACTGTCAGGGGAAGATTCCCTTGGCTGGAATCATGGCTATATGTAAAATATTGAGAACATGAATTGAGTACTAGCACTCAGTCTCAGTGTTCTTTGCTTCTTGATTGTGAAAGTAACATGAACAGGGGTCTCAGTATCCTGCCTACTCGGCCTCCTAATATAAAGAACTTGGACAGTGACCACAAGAAACAGGAAAAGAAACTAAGCGAGACAAAAATCAAGGTTAAAATATTTAGGTGTCCTTTGGAGGAAGATGAATTTGGGGTGTTGAAAAGAGAAGGGTTCTAAAATCAAACAGGTTGTAGTTGTGTGCTATGTAATCACAGCTCTCAGGGGGGTTGTTGAAGAGCAGATTGCACTCCAAAAGCAAAAGCAAAATCCCAAGTCCAAACAAAAAGAACAAAATCTATTCTATTTTACCTTACATGAATCTATTTAGTATTAACAATTATCTTTTATGCAAGACAGTGATACTATTATTCATTTTAAAATGAAGTGCCTTGGGCCCGTGAGATGACTAGCTTGTTAAAGATGCTTATGACCGAGCTTAGTTATTTGAATTTAGTTCATGGAAACCACATTAGGGTAGTAATGAACCAATGCCACCAGGTTATTCCCTGGATTCCACATGTATAAACACGTAGATAAAGACACACACACACACACACACACACACACACATTCACATACACACACATGCACATTCACATACACACACATACACATGCACTCTCACACATGTCTAACACACACACACACACACACACACACACACACACACACACACACACACACAAATGTACTCCACAATAAATAAATGCAAAAGTAATGGCGTGAAGAGTCTCTTGATCATATTTTTTTCATTTTTATTGGATATTTTCCTTATCTACATCTCAAATATTATCCTCCTTCCTGCTTTCCCTTTTGGAAATCCCCATCCCATCCCCTCAACCCCTGCCTCCATGATGGTGCTCTCCAAACCTCCTCCTCCCTCCCACATCCCCACCCTGGCATTCCCCTGCACTGGAGCATTGAGCCTTCACAGGACCAAGGGCCTCGCCTCCCATTGATGTCCCATGAGGCCGTTCTCTGCTACATATGCAGCTGGAGCCATGGATCACTCCATGTGTATTTTTTGCTTGGTGGTTTAGTCCCTAGGAGCTCTGGTGTGTCTGGTTGATATTTTTGTTCTTCCGTTGCGGTTCCAAACACCCTCAGCTACCTTAGTTCTTTCTCTAAGTCCTCCATTAGGGACGCCATTCTCATACCAATGGTTGGCTGCGAGCATCTGACTCAGTATTTGTCAAGCTCTGGCAGAGCCTCTTAGGTGACAACTATCTCAGGCTCCTGTCAGCATGCACCAATGAGCTAAATCCTCATCAATACCTGTTGGTTGACTTAGTTGGCTTGGAGTCACAAGAAAGAATATTATAGATTTGGCCTATTCAATCGGAGAAATCCTTTCTCACCATTCTAGAATTACATTTCAGAGACTAGAGCTCAAAGATGGTGAGGGAGGGTTTTTTTTTTTGTTTGTTTGTTTTGTTTTGTTTTCACATTTGTGTGTTCTTACCGGGTTCCTGTGGTCTTGTTGAAGTAGCTATATTGCGAGAGGAAAAGAGGGATAAAGAAAGACAGGAAGATAAGGGCTGGGAATAAGGAAGAGTGAAAGAAGGAGAGAGGTAGGGACAGAGGAAGGGAAGAAAGAAGGAAGAGAGGGAGAGAGACAGAGAGTTTATCTTTTTTATTTTCTTACAAAGTCACCAACTATATTGGATTTGCCTTCACACCATGACTTCACTTTCCCTTAGTGCTTATTTATCTCCTAAAAACTGTATTCTCAAATGCAGCACTGTTTAGAGCTAATGATCTAGGTATGAATCTTAGGAACATACCCTTCCCCTATAATTTGAATCCAAATATAATTGACATTTCTAAAATTTTAATGCCAGAACTTGTAACCAAAATCATTTCAGAGTACTGGGAACCTAGGAGTGCAGATAGGTAGCACAGGGAGCACAGAGGGAGCTAATGTCCTAAAAGAATGGCCCTGTTATTCAGAATACAAACTTGTGAATAGGTATAATTGCCCTCAAGAATACTTTCTAAATATAATAGAATTAAAGATACATGTATAATTCATAATCTCAAAAACTGAAACTATTGAACTATTCTTATGGAAAGCTATGGAGTGTGATCAGGTACAAATGACTGTCAGTGGTGCTTGAATTCATACTGCATCAATGTTTTCATTTCTTGTGGGACATGAAATGAAATATATATTGGTATGTAGCATTTAGATAAATATACAGAGCAAAGAGGTCAAATGCATGAGGTTTTAATAAAGAAAACAAAAGATACAAATACACATTGAATGTTTATATGTTTAGGAGCCTTTATGTGTTGTGTGTTTTTTGTATGTATCTTGCTATGTACATGCTTTTGTTACATGTCTTCCTCAATCACTTTCCATTCTAACTTAAGATTAAGATTAATTTATTTTATGTCTATAAGTCCACCGTCATTGTCGTTAGATGCACCAGAAGAGGGCATCAGATCCCATTACCGATGGCTATAAGCCACCATATGGTTACTGGGAATTGAATTCAGGTCCTCTGGAAGAGTACCCATTGCTCTTAACCACCGAGCCATCTCTCCAGCACCACCTCCTATCTTTTGAGATAGTTTCTCACTGGAGCTCAGCATCTTGCCTTGACCAGTTGGCCAACAAACCCCTCGTTCCCAGTACTGGAGTCTAGTACAGCCATGGACCGTACTCTCTTTTTACATGGATGCTGTAAAAATTCATCATAAATGAATTCATAAATCATAAAGTGCCTTACTCCATAAATTTCCTGCCATCCAATCCCAAGACCTTCAGTTGAGATCCCCAGACTGCACACAAAAGCCTTTTAAACCGGAGCAGTACACACCTATAATCCTATCACCAAAGGGTTAAGGATAGGAGAGAGTCAGGTGAATCCTGCAAGTCCTTTGCCCATCTAGGGTAGCCTCCAATCAATAAGTTTCTGATTGATTGAGAAACCCTTACTCAGAAACTAAAAATGGATCTGGAAAGATGGCTCAGTTATTAAGAGTGTATATTATTAAGTTATTTAAGAGTGTATCAGTTATTAAGAGTGTGGAGAGCCCAAGTTCAATTCCAAGTGCCCACTTTGGCTGACAAGCATCCATAAATTCAATTTCAGTGATATCCTACACCTCTGGCCTCCATAGGCACTGGACATAGATATGTATGCCCATATACAAATATTCACACATATATTTGTTTAAAGGTAAAATAAACTTAAATAAAAGAAAAGAAGGTGGAGAAAGAGACAAAGTCAATTTTTGACCTCCATATACATTCACGGTCATGTTGAGTTAACATGAGCATAACTACTAATAGCACACACAATTAAAAGATCTGGAAACAGAACATTTAATTGTTATTATTTTCTTATTTTTATATTTTCCTGATTCATTTCTGAATAATTTATAACCAGAATGTCAAGCTTGTAGTTTTATTATTTCATATTTGCCCTGAATTGCTGAATTGTGTGACCTCATGCTTATATTTCAGAAGAAAACATTCATTAGACTATTCTAATATTTATAGTAGTTTTGTGGATAGGTTTCAAAAGTCATTAAACCATCAAAAATCCTGAAAGGTCTATGACTTCTTCTGACCTTGTTTACAGTTACCATATCACCCAGACAATTGTTCCCCTATCCCTGTGACTTTAAAATGTCCACTATATTATTAGGATAGAGACAGAGGTTATATGTAAACTCACCAAGTAATTGATATGCAAAATCAAGGACATCAGAAACAGAAAGAGGATGAATAATAAGCATACAATTCTTGAGCAGGTTTTAATGGTCTCTGAATGTGATTTTCCATTTGTGTCACAAAACTTGCTGTCATTGAAATTATTTATATTGGACAGTAGCACTCCATAGGATGTAAGACTGGTAAAGATCTTTCCCCAATGTGCTGATTATCATTTTGTCTTGGCATCCACAATAGTGTCTGGGCTTGATGACTATATATGGGATGGATCCCCAGGTATGGCAGCCTTTGGATGGCCTTTCCTTCATTGTCTGCTCCACAATTTATCAATAAATTTTTTCATCTGTGTATTTTGTTCCCCTTTATAAGAAGGACTGAGGCATCCACACTTTGATCTTCCTACTTCTTGAGCTTCCTGCTGTTTGTGAATTGTATCTTGGGTATTCTGAGCTTTTGGAATAAAAGTGAGTGCAATGTGTTCGTTTGAGACCAGGTTACGTCACATAGGATGATATTTTTCTAGTTCCATCCATGTGCTTTTTGCTTTTTGCATTTTCTTTGACTGTTACATCAATGTTTTCTTTGGTACTTTAGCTCCTGAAATCCTCCCTTCGATATCTTGTATTCTCTGGGTCCTGCTTCCATCTACGACTCCTGATCTTTTTCCTCGGATTTCTATCTCCAGAGTGGTCACACTTTGTGATTTCTTTTTTTGTTTTTATCTATATTCTTAGGTCCTGGATGGCTTTATTCAGTTCCTTCACCTGTTTGGTTGTGTCATCCTGTAATTCTTTAAGGGAGTTCTGTGTTTCCTCTTTAGGGCTTCTACTTGTTTAACTGTGTCTCCTGCGCTTCCTTAAGGGAGATATTCATGATCATCATATGTGATTTTAGATCCAAATCTTGACTTTGCAGTGAGTTGGATGCTGAGAAAGCATTTGACAAAATTCAACATCAGGAATTCAAGGACCATACATAAACATAGTAAAAAGGAATATAGAGCAAACCAGTAGCCAATATCAAACTAAGTGGAGAGAAACTTGAAGCAATCCCACTAAAATCAGGGACTAGACAAGGCTGCCCACTCTCTCCCTACTTATTCAATATAGTTCTCTAAGTCCTAGCCAGAGCAATCAGACAACAAAAGGAGTCAAAGGGATACAGATTGGAAAGGAAAAAGTCAAAATATCACGATTTGCAGATGACATGATAGTATACTTAAGTGACCCCAAAAGTTCCACCAGAGAACTACTAGGCCTGATAAACGACTTCAGCAAAGTGTCTGGATATAAAATTAATTCAAACAAATCAGTAGCTTTCCTGTACTCAAATGATAAACAGGCTGAGAAAGAAATTAGGGAAATGACATCTTTCAGAATAGTCACAAATAACATAAAATGCTTCGGTGTGATTTTAACCAAGCCAGTAAAAGGTCTGTATGACAAGAACTTCAAGTCTCTAAAGAAAGAAATTGAAGAAGATCTCAGAAGATGGAGAGATCTCCCATGCTCATGGATTGGCAGGGTTAATATAGTAAAGATGGCCATTTTGCCAAAAGCAGTATATAGACTCAATGCAATCCCCATCAAAATATTTTAAATTCTGGAAACCTCTTTATTTCTTGACATGTTTACTCTGCTATCATTTTATTATTATTAACTCTAGATATATTTCCTCAATATTAATATTTATACTGCTAGAAAATTTTAAATGGGACTAGAAAGCTAAACTTGTAAAGCACGTCAGTCAAGCCTGACAACCTGAGGTAGATTCCCAGGATCAACACAGGAAAGAAAGAGTATGCTCCTGCAACTGTCCTCTAATCTACATACTTGTTGTGGCACACAGTCACTTACACACACCTAAAACAAGGAATACTAAATATGGCAATGGTGGAAAATGTTCACTTGGTAGCTCTGGCAACGGTAGGCAGAACGCCTACAAAAACACAGGGAAAGTTTCTCCCTAGACACAAGCATCTGAGGTATAAATGGGGTTTTCTGTGTGACTATGATTTCCTGGTTTGTCTACATCCTACACTAATAACAGGAAAAGAGGAAGTCCCATTTGTCGATTCTTGATCTTGGAGCATAAGCCATTGGTATTCTGTTCAGGAAATTTTCCCCAGTGCCCATGCATTTGAGGCACTTCCCCACTTTTTCTTCTATTAGTTTGAGTTTATGTGGTTCTATCTGGTTATACGTGGAGGTCCTTAATCCACTTGGACTTGAGCTTTGTACAGGGCAATAGAATGTGTCTATTTACATTCTTCTACATGCTGACTTCCAGTTGAACAAGCACAATTGTTTAAAATGCTATCTTTTTTCCATTGGATAATTTTAGCTCCTTTGTCAAAAATCAAGTGACCGTAGGTGTGTGGATTCATTTTTGGGTACGCAATGCTATTCCATTTATCCACCTACCTCTGTACCAATACCATGCAGTTTTGTTTTTTTTTAATCACTATTGCTCTGTAATACAGCTTAAGGTCAGGTATGGTGATTTCCCCAGAAGTTCTTTTATTGTTGAGAATAGTTTTCTCTATCCTGGTTTTTTTGCTTTTCCAAATGAATTTGCAAATTGCTCTTTCTAATTCTGTGAAGAATTGAGTTGGAATTTTGATGGGGATTGCACTGAATCTGTAGATTGCTTTTGGCATGATGGCCATTTTTACCATATTAATCCTGCCAGTCCATGAGCATGGGAAGTCTTTCCATCTTTTAAGATTTATTTTTGGGGCTGGGGATTTAGCTCAGTGGTAGAGCGCTTACCTAGGAAGCGCAAGGCCCTGGGTTCGGTCCCCAGCTCCGAAAAAAAAAGAACCAAAAAAAAGATTTATTTTTATTTATTTATTTATTTATTTATTTATTTATTTATTTATTTATTTATTTATTTATACACTGTAGCTGTTTTCAGACATTCCAGAAGAGGATATCAGATCCCATTACCAATGGTTGTGAGCCGCCATGTGGTTGCTGGGATTTGAACTCAGGACCTCTGGAAGAGTTGTTAGTACTCTCAACCACTAAGCCATCTCTCCAGCCTATGTGTCCACTTCTTTCAGCTCTAGAACTCTATCTGATGCAGACTTCAACAAGACCTGTGCATGCTGCTCCATTCTTTATGACGTCATATGATCTTTTTCCTGTTGCTTTAGAATGCCATGTTTCCTTGGTGTCTTCCATCCCTTGGTTCTTACGCTCTTTCTATCTCTTCATTTACAGGGTTCTAGAATTCTCCAATTCAGTAAGGGAAGCTGTGGGTCCTCATGTCTCTACCCCTTAGTGCTAGGATTCCAAGTTCATGCCACTTTGTCTGCTCTTTATATGGGTACATGCTTTCTTTGAGATTTAGAAACTTTTAGGGAAATAATTAGAGAAACCTTATTTTCTAAAATTTGGGTTTTCATTGTTTTAGACAGATACTTAATAATCTGTGATTATATATGCATTTCTCTGAATATTTGTTAGCCTCACAGTGATAAGTAATGTTGGTGGCATTTAGTTCTTTGTAATCTGTGTTTAAATTGTTATTTTTGTTAAAAAAATAACCAAGTAGCAGAACACTCAAAAATCTAATTAAAACACATCAGGGGAGATTTAAATATTACAGTCCTAGTCCTATTTAGACCATTGAAACCATTCTTCACATTGTGATAACTCTGAGTGTGGCAGTTGCTTCCTAGAGGTGTGTGTTTGTGAGTGCACATGCATGCACACATGTGTGTATGAGTGAGTCTGCTTGTGTCTTATATGAAGTAGATCTATAAGGCATCATTCCTAATTGCAGAACTCCCCACAAAAGACCAAAAAAACAAACAAGCAGGGAAATCAAATTTCAGAAGCCTATTAAATATTGAGGAGATATCAGAAGACAAACACAAAATTTTGCTACATCCATATGTTATGCAGATGAAGAGTCAGGGTGAGTTAGATGAAGAGAGAATAGCATATTCTTTCAAAGTGGACCTGTTTAAAAGACTAGCATTCCCCCTCATTATCTAAGGAAGATGTCATGCAGAATTAAGAGTTAGGAGAACATCTTGTCTTCTCTATACCAAATGTGTTTCAAAGACAATTATGGATCTAATGATGGGACTTTGATAAGTTGACATTTTCAAACCCCTGTACTGGGGCAGTGTGTCTTCCTTCCTTCTTTCACTATGTAGGAGCTTTCAGGGGTCGTTGAAACATCAATTACATTGCTTTTCATGCACTACCAAATGCCAAAAGAAAATGTGATAGACACGCTTAAGACTTTATCTTTTTCCAAAGTTACCTGCTAAACACATGTATTAACATTCTTCTTGTACTTTCTAGATAAAAAATTAGACGACTACCCATGGATCTTGGCTTTAAGTATCTGGAGAGATGGTAGACTCCACACTAAAATGATATATTGGGTCAAAAGTCACATCATCTTTTGTAGTCACCTTTGATCCTGAAATAGCTGTTGCTCTCTGCCATATCCAATATTGTGCTACTTTGTGAATGCTATAAATAAATGGAAATAAGTAATTATTGTAATCTTTCAGGAAGCCATCACAAAAGGACTGTAAACAGAGGCAATATAAATACAAATGTGGTGACTCATTTTCAAAGTCAACTTGATGAGATTGAGAACCACTAAGAAGATGAACCACTGCAGTGTCTGTGAGGGCACTTCCAGGAGGCTTGCCTGAGGAAGAAAAGGCTCCTTCTGACTGTAGGCAGCCCATCCCCAGGTAGCTCCCTGAACTTAGTGGAAAGGAGAAAGTGAATAGAAAAAGAGAACACAAATCTCTCCGAAATTTCTGACTATGGACACAGTGTGATTAATTCCTTGTAGTCCTGGCACCATAAAGCCATGATGCATAATGTTCTCATAAGTGGTATGTTTAAACACACCCTTACATCCATAATTTACTCATCTTGTTTAGCTCATCACATCAGTGAAACAGTAGCAGCACTCTAAGTCATGTTTTGTAAAGGAAAAAAGAAAGCATGTGGAGAATCAAATGATATTTCATGACACATATACATAGCAATTGATTTCTGCCTCTAACTATAAAAATGATTTTCAGTCAGAATACATTTGTAGGGGATATAAGGTGGGATATGAGTAACAAAGGGAAGCATGATATACCACATGGCATCAGTTTTTTCAGGACTTTGGCACTGAACAAGGTTCAGAGTTCCAGAGCATCAGTGATAATAGTTCATCAATCTAATTGCTGAAATGTTTTCAAATGCACATGGAAACCTATGCTTTCTGTCTGTTTTGTGGATTATGATAAAATGAAAAAGGATTGATAGCATTTCAGTGGGTTCTGATTGGATTTTCAGCAAGCTGACACGATGTCACGGTGGTTCCATATTTTTCTCAATAGATTTCTTTTTTTTTCTTGTAGATAAGCATTTTTGATGTTAAGTCATAGTTTTTAGTAATTGTTACTTTGCTTAACTAAACAAAGTCATTAAAGATTTAATGTATTCTTTGTTGTGTCAAGAAGCTCAAGAAGCAGTAGACTGAGACAGAATCAGATACTCACACCCAACCAATGGTCTGAGTCAGGAACCCCTGCAGTTGGATTAGGGAAAGGCTGGTAGAAGTTGAGGATAATGGCAACCCATAGGAAGACCAGCAGTCTCAACTAACCTGGATCCTGAGACCCCTCAGACACTGAGCCACCAACCAGGCAACATACACCAGCTGAGATGAGGCCCCCAACACATAAACAGCAGAAGACTGCCTGATCTGGAGATGCACCTAACCTTTGAAAGACTTGAGACCCCAGGGAATGGGGAGGCCTGGCAGGGTGTGAGGGTGTGTGGGTGGGGACATTATTTTGGAGATGAGGAAAAAGGAATGGGATGAGACACTGTCAGATGGCAGGACAGGAAGGGGATAATAACCCAGCTATAAATAAAAGATTAAAGATAATAAAAATTCGATCCAAACTATTCCTGAATTTTCCACCTTTTTAAAAACAATAATGTAAAAAATGATTTTTACACACTCAAACACAGTATTTCTATATTCTCCAGAAATATGACACTGATAATATAATACAGGCACCAAAAGGCGAGAAAAAGAGGAGAGCAGGAGGGGGAGGGAGCAGGAAGGAAGAGAAAGACAAAGGAAACAAATGGTATCTTTTGACCTGTACTAGGAATGTAGACATCTCTAAACTGCATTTAGAGCTTTCTGATACTTCTCAGTACATGGGATAGAATTCATTTGGGATGTAGTCATTTGCATATAAATCTGTCCAGACATAGATTTAAAAAAAACAAAAAGTTACTTTGCAATTGTGTACCACTGAACTGGTTACTTTTAATAGGAGATACATAATAGAAAAAGGAAAAGAAACACCTAGTTGTTGCCTTTCTAATGCCAAGTCTCAAATCACATTGCCTTAAACCCTAAAGGTGAGATTAAGTGAGAACAATAACAGGTAAAGTCTCTTAAAACCTGGCTTTGTCCAATTATGTTGACTTGGAGGATAGTAAAACCATCAGGGCTATTGTTGTAGCAGTGAGTTTTGGCTATACTGCTTTGTGTTCCTGGGAAGTCACATGCTTCAGAACTGTGGATTCATAAATGAAAGCCACACACACTAGATGATTTTTGAAATGCCTTTGCTAACTCAATGATTTGGCACTCCTAAACCTTCCCCTGCTACTCCACTATCCCAGGCCCAATTAGGGAAGTGGCCAGTGTCCACTCACTAGAATATTTACATGATTGGTTGGCTTTTTCTCCCGCAGCTCCTGTGTCCTATCCTTCTTCCCCAACTCAAGGTTATCTCTCTTTTCTCTCCCCTGCATCCTAACAACCTCAACTATAAGGGACCTGCCTCATCTCCCTTTGCCACTGACATATTTATTGATTCATTAAAAACCATAGGAGACAAAGACACGCAGATTTCAGGTTGAATCAAAGCATTAGAACTAATCCTCAACATATTGGGACTGGTACAAGCATCTCCAACTAGTTATCAGTGTTGCTTGAGTTACTTCAAAAACATCTGTATCTATTCTTTCCTCTCCCCTGTTCATCTCTCTCCCTCAGTCTCTTCCTTACCCTCTTTTCCTTCTTTCTTTCCTCTCCTTCCTCTCTTTTCTCCTCCTTCTCTTTCCTGCTTTTTAACCCGTTCTTCCTTCCCATTTAGAAGGACCAAAATGAAAAAAGAAATCGAGAGACCGATTAGAAGAGACTGAAGCAAAGAATGTACACCAAGGAAAATGGTTGTTTGTTTTCTCAAAGTCAGAGATATCATAAATATGAAATGGAGGAATGGAGAAACAAATGGACACATTGTATTAAATAAGCATTTGAAATGTGAATGTGAAATCATATATATATAATATGTTATATATTAATTACATATATTTAAAGTATATTTATAAAATATGTTTATATATAAATCAAGTATCTATCATATTTATATATTAAATGTAAACTTTTATGTGTGAATTTTCTAGACTTACCACTTATTTTATTATAAACTTGTCAAAGAATATAACCATTTCAAAATGAACATATTTGCCAGAATAAAGAGGTTCTCCCTTCACTATATTAAAATAGTTTTTAACATAAATAAATGTTGATATTTATTATAACCTATAATCAAAGATGAATATATTTTTAAAATATGTGAGTCCAAGTAGACTCACTTATGTGGACTAGAATACTATTGGTCACAGTAGTAACTGTAGTATAAATGATGAAATTAGAAAATCATTATGTGTAAACAAAGAAAATTAGTGCATGTTAATCAGGGGGCTATTTATATAATCCATCTGATTAGTACAATGGGCAAAATATGTGCTTTAGAACAAGTTTATCAGGCCTCAATAAAAAACTCAACCAAGCAGGCTAGAGAGATGGTTGTTAAAGGCCAGGCTCACAACCAGAACATCAAAATCTCAGTGAAGTAACTAAACCTATCATTACCAAACAGAAAATCCCACTAGTGATATTTTAGCAAAATAAACAAGTCAAACACAATCATAAAAAAAGAATCAGATTTGAAGTATATTTGCTAAAACACCTAAAAAATGCTTTAAACTGTTGAAGGGCATAAAGGTAGAACTCAAGACTTGTCCAGAATTAAGAACAATAAATACATACAAAATCCAAGCGTACTATGCCCATCTGGATTAGTTTATTGCTATTATCACTGCTTCTCTCTTCCAAGAGTATGGAAAATGCATACATTTGCACATGTGTGTATCCATGCTTGTGGAAACCAGAGGTGTTTTTTTCCCTCAGTTGCTCTATATCCAAATAGTTTAGAAACAATATTTTTAGCTGAATTTGGAATTCTCCAATTCAGCAAAACCAGTTGTGGATCTTTATGTCACTACCCCCCCAGTGCCAAAATTCAAGGGTCATGCTGCTATGTCTGGCCTTTGCATATGTCCATACTGTATTTTGAGACTTAGAAACCTTCAGTGAGATATTTAGAGATACTTTAGTTCCTGAAGTTCAGATAGTCATTATTTTAGACCAATGTTTAATAATTTATACTTGTATGATAAATTTCTCTAAATCTATGTCAACATCATATTGATAAATAACCTTCCTGATATCTGGTTTTGCTAGTGCCCCAAAATGCACGTTAAGGTTCCTTCTCCCCCTTGCCCTTAGATATCCTGAGATGAAGGGATATGTGTTTCTTCATGCACCCACCTCTTCTTTTGCCTTGGCTAACATGTCATTCAGTGGAAGCAGCTATCACTGGCCTTTAACTGGAGCTGAATTATGTAACTTTATTTATACTCTGCAGATAATCCTAGCTTTGAAAACATCCGAGGTGGATATATTTATGGTCGTTCAGAGACAAATATGAGAAAATTGTATTAATGTTGTTAAAAATTGCTGCAATTCTGAAATATGTAGGAATAGTGGTGGTATTCCCCATTCCCTGCAAGACACATTGGCTCTTGTTTACAGGGCTTCTATCCAAGGAACATCACATGCCCTAGTTGTCACACAAACTGTCCTGCTGCTTTTTTTATCTATCACAAGAACCTTGACTTAAGTATCTTCCTAGGCTATTGATGTCTTCAACATAATATTATAAATTTTATTTATAGTTGGGGTAGCAATTATAAAAATAATACAGAGTTGCTAGTATACAGAAATCTACTTTCTCCAGTCATTTTGCCATCTCTTCTCCCTTTATGTAATATAATGCTCACAAGTTCCCTATGAGTCAAGCTCTAATATTTTACAGACAAATTGTCCAAGATGTCAGTGCTGGTGTATGACAGAGCTAAGATATGAAGCAAGAGCCAATTGATTCTAAAACCTCTTTCATTTCAATGTTGTGCTCTGTTGAACCTCACAATTTGGTTTGTGAATCACCAATGCTACCTGCTTTAATTTTTGACAAAGGCGTGAGGTATGAGAGTACAAAAAAATAAGAATAAAACCTCTCTTCCCACTTTTGTTTCTCCTCCAACTTAGCCCACTCCACTTTTCAGAACATTTGGATCTCCAGAGTTTTTATCCAATTATACATTTGGTTAGGTCTTAGCTTTAACATAAATAGTTCTTCAGACTGTGTTGCTGGTGTTTATTTAAACAAAACTAGAGAAGCTACCAAGAAAAATGACAAAACCTCTCTCATGTGTGCAATGGTTGAAAGGGAGAAATCAGTAGAACACGGCCTTGTGAGAAGTTACAGAATACATTTGTCAAACTGTCAAGGCAAGATGCCAAAAACATACTGTGGGGAAAGAAAGCATGTTCAATAAATGGTGTTGGTCTAACTGAAGTTCTGTTTGTAAGAGAATGAAAATAGATGCATATTTATCACCCTGCACAAAGCTCAAGTCCAAATGAATCAAGAATCTCACCATAAAACCAACCACACTGAATCTAGTAGAAGAGAAAGCGCAAAAGAGCCCCAAACTCATTGGCACAAGGGAAAACTTTGTAAACAGAATAGCAATGGTTCAGGCTCTAAGATCAACAATCGATAAATGGGAACTTATGATATTGAAAAGCTTCTTTAAGGCAAAAGACACCATCAATAGGAAAAATCGGCAACCTACAGCTTGCATCTGACACAGGGCCAATATCATATATATATATATATATATATATATATATATATATATATATATATGTCTTAAGAAGTCAACTCCAAAATCCTAAATGACACAGTTAAAAATGGGGTACAGAGTAAAACAGAGAATTCACAAGAAAAGAATCTCAGATGTAAGAGAAGCACTTAAATGTTCAAAGTATTTAGTCACCAGAGAAATGCAAATCAAACGACCCCCAGATTCCACCTCTTACCACTCAGAATGGCTAAAATCAAAAACTCAAGTGACAGCAGATGCTGGTGAGGATCTGGAAAAAGAGGAACACTCCTCCGTTATTGGGATTGCAAGCTGTTAAAATCACTTTGGAAATCAATCTGGAAGTTCCTTAGAAACTTGGTAACAGTTCTACCTGAAGATACAGCTATACCACTCTTGGGCATATATGCAAAAGATGCCCCCCACATACCACAAGGACACGTGCTCCACTATGTTCATAACAGCCTTATTTGTAATAGCCAGAACCTGGAAACAACCCAGATGCCCCTAAACCGAAGAATACACACAGAAAATGTGATTTATGTAATGGAATTCAATTATTCAGCCATTAAAAACAAGGACATCATAAATTTTGTAGGCAAATGGATGGAACTAGAAAATATTATCCTAAGTGAGGTAACTAAGACCTCAAAGTATATATATGATTATGGGTATTTGGATAAGTGGGTATTATCCAAAATGTACAGAACGCCTAGGATACAACCCACAGAAATTAAGAAGTTTAACAAGTAGAAAGGCCTGAGTGAGGATGTTTCAATTCCACTTAGAAGAGGGAAAGAAATCTCAGGAGGCAGTGAGAGGGAGCGACCTAGGTGGGAGATGGGAGGGGAAGGGAACACGGGAAAAGGATCAGATATTGGGGAGAAGCTTATAAGTAGCCCAGAGGGCCAAGACAATGAATGGAGAAAAGTAGCCCCAGGGTATTGGAAGTGGGGGAACCCTCTAGAAAGTACTGGAGACCCAGGAGGTGAGAGAATCTCAGGACTCAGTGGAAATGACTCTAGCCAAAATGCTCAACATTGAGGAGAGGGAACTCCAAGAGTCCATCTCCAGTAGTTAGAACCTCAAACAGAGGGAAAGAGTTACTAACCCACAGTCAAAACTTTTTACCTAAAACTGTTCCTGTCTAAAAGAACTGCAGGGACAAAAATGAAGAAGAGACTGAAGGAAAGGTGGTCCATTGACTGGTCTAACTTGGGATCCATCCTTGAGAGGGTACCAAGGCCAGACACTATTACTGATGTTATGATGTGCTTCAACACAGGAACCTATCATGTTTGTCCTTTGAGAGGCCCTACCGGCAGCTGACTGAGACAGACATAAACACCTGCACACAACCATAGAACTGAAGTCAGGGACCCCTGTAATTGAATTAGGGGAAAGGTTAAGGAAGCTGAAGGGGAGGGCAACCCCATAGGAAGACCAGCAATTTCAACTCCCCAGACATCATGTAGCTCCTAGAGACTGAACACCAACCAGAAGCATACACAGACCATTCTGGGGCCCCTGGCACAAACATAGCAGAGGTCTGTTTGGTCAGGCCAAGTGGGAGAAGATGAGTTTTATCCTCAAGGAATTTGAGGCCCCAGGGAAGGTGGAGGCTGGGTAAGGGGAGAATACCCTCTTGAGGCAAAGGAGTGGGGGAGGAATGAGATGAGGAACTGTGGGAGAGTGGTGGGATGAGAAATTGTGGGAGAGAGGACTGAGGGACCAATGTGTGTGTGTCTGTGTGTGTGTGTGTGTGTGTGTGTGTGTGTGTGTGTGCGTGTGTGTGTGTGTGTGTGTACACACACACACACACAAGGGATTCGAGTTTAGAATTTCCACCTTCTCAGCTCTGCCCTTGAGATGTGGATATATGGTTCATTTTCCATGGTTTAACTAAGGCTATATGTTATAAAGCAATTAAATTATAATGAAGAAAAAGAAGATAACTGAGAGCATCCAATGTATGCAGTATATTTTAAGATAATTATGGTTAATCATTTTCTTATTGATGGAAAGTCATTTCAATTCAATCCCATTAAACTGAAGCAATCAAGTAGTCAGAAGACACTATGCAAACAGCCTTGTTTTCAAAGTATTATTGAAATATACTTGATGCACCAACTATCATTTTTATATTTATATAGCAAGACAATACTGCCCTTTTGACAGACAACTTCCAAAATACTGTGAAACTATGTATTGATTTTTCCCCAAGTTAAACTACTGAATAAATATATTATTTACATAATAATGTTCTTGTGATATATTTTTTATTCTGCTATAGATAAAATAATGCACATTCTTAACTCACCAATCTAGTAAAAATAGCTTCCTGGTCTACTTTTGGTTACTATAATAAGATAGCTGAAGCATCACAGATTCATAAAGAGCTTAGTTCAGTAAAAAGTTAAAAAGTTCATAGTTTAGGAGACTGAAAGCCCAATGTCAGGAGGTATCATGGTTTGTATCTAGTGAGCACCTCCTGGTAGGAAAGGATTGTGGAAAGTAGAAAACACAGAGCCTTTTTCAGGTTCAAAGATTTTATAACAATTCTTCAGGAAAAACAAACTTATTGTAGCAGAGCATCATTCACTTCCAAAGGCTGTTCTTCAATAATCTACGTGCCTCCTACTAGACCCATATGAGTCACACCACCTCACATTACTACAGTGTAGACTGAGCCCAATTTATGCTTTCTTGCAGGAATAGAATATATCTAAACCAGAAGGATCCAGTTTCCTTTGTTGATCAATTCATATTAGATGAATATTTCATATTTTAATAACAGGTTAGGATTAAGGTAAGTGTTATGACTGTGGTTATTATTTATTTGACAATGTAATAAAAGAAGCCCTTTGGTGTCAATAGGTTATTTCACTGTTAGAGAGCTAGAAATTGATTTAGATTTTATAATTAATTAGTCAGAAGCTTTACAACTGATATTTCTAGTACAGCAATTATGTAATAAGCATTTTTTATCCCAAAATACACTTATGAAACCATATTTCCTTGGTTCTAAGTGTCATTTTACCAAACTATTCTTTCTAGATATAGAAAATAAGAACCAGGAAGAATAAATATTATTAATAATATTAATATGAATTACTCCAAGAAGAAAATATCTACCGAAATTAAAGTTGAAACTGCACTTATTGTAGCTGGCAATTAAATTGATTTGCTCAAAGGAAGAGAGAAGTTGAACAGTCAGAAAGGAAGGCCAGTGGGTAATTGAAGCATGACTTCTCATGAAGACAAAATGTGAACTCTAGTCCATTGCTTAAAGCTACCAGATCTGTTTCCTCATATTGAAAATGGATATATTATAGTCAGAATAATAGGCAACAGTTATGTTGCTATGGCAACTAAAAGGATGGTGCTTAAAATGCCTGGCACATAATACTACTCAACATGTGGCAGCTGCTTTCATTGTCCAATTTCACTAGGCCCTTCAGTTTAAGCATCAGGGCGTCAGCTGTGCAGATTCTTCAAACTAAACTTTAGCACAGTCAGAGATCACTATTAGGTAACACTACAACCAAAAAGTCATGTTTTATAACAGCAATATGGTGCAGATAATTACTTGTTTCTGTTTAACCCTTTGTTGGTGGGAGCTTTAGCATTGTACTGGTTGGTTGTCCTGTGTCAACTTGACACATGCTAGCGTTATCCAGGAAGAGGAGCTCTCAATTGAGAAAGTTCCACCATCCAGATTTTCTGTAAACAAGCCTGTAGGGAATTTGCTGGATTAATGATTGATGTATGCTGATCTGGCTCACTTTCCGTGGTACCATCCTTGCACACATGGTTTTTACAGAATAGAAAAGCAAACCAAGTAGCCCAAATGAGAGTAAGCCAAAACAAAAACAAAAACAAAAGAGTAATCCAATAGCCAGCATCCCTCTATGCTTCTGCTTCATTCCCTAACTCACTATTCCTACCTTGAGTTCCTGCCCTTACTTTCCTTGGTGATAGTGTAAGATCCAAGAGTCATAAGCCGAAATGAACCATTTCCTCTCCAAGTTGTTTTTGCTTATGTTGTTTTATCAAATCAATAAGAGCTCTAAGACAAGCATTGCCCCACCCTATAGAACTTGCTTTTTTTAACTTCTAAGTTATTCCTACCATGTTCAATAACCAACTGCTAAATAAGCTGTTCAGTAAATTGTGAATTCATGAACATTTAACAGTAGGCTTAGCAAGCAGATACTGCCCACATCCAGGATCCACAGACTTTTTTAGATTTTTATATGCAAAATATCCAAAATACTTGAATATACCTTCTCCCAGTTACTTTTCTATTGCTGTGGTAAAAGACCACAACGTAATGAATTCTGGAAAAGAAAGATTTCTTCTTCTTCTTCTTCTTCTTCTTCTTCTTCTTCTTCTTCTTCTTCTTCTTCTTCTTCTTCTTCTTCTTCTTCTTCTTCTTCCTCTTCTTCTTCTTCTTCCTCCTCCTCCTCCTCCTCCTCCTCCTCCTCCTCCTCTTCTTCTTCTTCTTCTTCTTCTTCTTCTTCTTCTTCTTCTTCTTCTTCTTCTTCTTCTTCTTCTTCCTCCTCTTCTTCTCCTCCTCCTACTTTTCCTCCTCCTTCTCCTCCTCCTCCTCCTCTTCCTCCTCCTCTTCCTTTTCATCCTCCTCTTCTTCTTCCTCCTTCTCTTCTCCTCTTTTTTCTTCTCATTCTTCTTCTCATCTTACTTCTTCTTCTCATCTTTCTCCTCCTCCTTCTCCTCCTCCTTCTCCTCCTCTTCCTCCTCCTCCTACTTCTCCTCCTACTCTTCCTCCTCTTCCTTTTCCTACCCCTCCTCTCCTCCTTCTTTCTTCTAGCTTATGGACTATAATTCCAGGGAAGTCAGTACAGGAATTTCAGGCAGGAACTCCAGGCAGGAATCTGAAGACAGGTACTGAAGAAAAAGCCAGAAAGGAATGTTGCCTATTGGCTTGATCCCCATGGCTTGCTCAGCAAGTTTTCTTACACATCCGAAGACCATCTACCTAGGGATGGTCCTTCACACAATAGGCTGGTCCCTACCATATCAATCACTAAAGATGGAATGTGCTACAGGTTTGGCTACAGTTAAATCTTATAGAAGCATTTTCTAAATTAAAATTTCTTCTACCTCCTTATATCTAGGTATGTGCCAAATTGAAAAAAACACCCAGAACATACCTATGTAATCAAGGGCCAAAGTGTAAACATTTCATATTGTATATTATATGTTTCTTCTAAATTGAAACATTCCCTCCTGGAGAGCAAAAGTTAATAAGATTCAAGAACCTGATGAAAGGTTAGGAGGCCCAGAAAACTCAGGCAACAGTTTCAAGGTCCACACCAAAGTTCACCACGTTCAACTAACCAGTAAATAGTTACCAGAAGAGAGGACATTCTTGTTTTCATGCTGTCCTGGGCCTCCTTGAGTCACCCAAGCTACTGTAAATGATGAAAATAAACTCTGATTTACCAAGCTAGACTTCGGTAGAATAATTTCTTTGGTCTGCCACTGATTCTTAAGTTGGGTAAACAGTCATTTACTCTCATTGCCCCAGGAAATGTGTCATAACAACACATCATCTGGGAAAGCTGCAGTGAATCTTATAATAGACATTGTCATTGGGCACTGAATGCAGACTTGAGGTCTAAAGCAGATCCTTTTTTTGTAGCATGCTGGAGAACAGAGTAAATTCTACCATTGGAAAGACTTTATTTTATGCTACTGAGAGTTGGTTTCTTTGCTCTCATGAATGGCCCATGCCAATGTAAGCAGTTTTCTGTACAGTATCTGCTTCACCTTGATGGCATCAGAGCAGTTAATTAAGTGCAGTTAAGTAAGTGCTGTCTTAGGAAATGCTTCTAAGGTAAATGATTCTCTAAAATTGAATGTCCACATGTGAAAATTCAAGTTGAACCTTGCAATTTAAACCAATGTTTACTCAAAATATAAGGGCTAAAATGATTAAACACTTAGAGATAATCATGTGAGTAAATTGTGGCTTTTGTTTGGCAGGATTTTCTCATATATGACACAATAAAGGATGTGATACATTACAAGGTGCTTCTCATTAAAATTTTACACGTTTTAAAAATAAAAGCATGCAGAAGGAGGTAAAAGGCAAAAACAAAATGCTATAAACAATGTAGAACATATATGAAAATAGTTTACTGAACCAAATCCCATGGGAGAGAGTGTTGGACTCTCAGAAGTGCGGACAATTCTGAGAGCTCAGGGGAGACCACCATTTCTGCTCACATTCTTGGTCCAAGAGGAACCTGCCTAGTTCCCTCTGGATATAGGAACCTAGGAGGAGTCAGGAGCAGGTTCCTTCTGGTTTCTGCCTATGCCCAGAGCTGAACCAGTTCCATAGCTCTCTGTACCCAAATCCCATGGGGGAGAGAGCTGAAATCTCAGAAGTGTGGACCACCCTGAACCTAAGAACACTCAGGGTCAGCACCCTTCCAGTTTCTACCTGTTTCCAGAGCTGTAAGTCAATGCCCAGGAGCGCACAAACACCTGAGAGCAGAAGTAGGACCAACTCTTTTGCTCCAAGCGACCAGCCTGAAGGCCTCAGGACACACAAATCCAGGAGCAGTCTGGGACAGAACCCTTCCATTTTCTGCCTGCACCTGGAATTGATCCAGTCCCACAGTTCTCTGTTCCCAAATCCAGCTGAAAGTAAACAGAAATAATGCTGACACACTGGCTTATACCTGTTGCCTTTCAAATCAAATAAGGGATATCCAAACACACCAGAAAAGCAAGATGTGGTTTTAAAAATCATATTTCATGATGATGATAGAGGATTTTAAGAAGGAGATATATGCCTGTCTGTGTGTCTGTCTGTCTGTCTATCTACCTAAAGAAATACAGGACAACACAGATAAATGAGTAGAAGATGTTAAAGAGGAAACACAATATTCCCATAAAGAATGACAAAAAAACATAACCAAACAGGTGAAGGAATTAATTAAAATCATCCACTAAAAATCATCCATTACAAATGGAAATAGAAAAAATAAACAGAACACAAAGGGAGACAACTCTGGAGATAAAAAAAAGCCTAGGAAAGAGATCAGGATATATAGACACAAGCATTACCAACAGAATACAAGAGGTAGAAGAGAGAATCTCAGGGGCAGAAGATACCATAGAAAACAATGACACAACCATCAAAGAAAATGAAAAACTTAAAAAGCTCTTAACAAAAAACATCCAGGAAACCCAGGACACAATGAGAAGATTAAACCTATGGATAATAGGTATAGAAGAGAGCAAAGATTCCCAACTTAAAGGGTCAGTAAATATCTTCAACAAAAATATAGAAAACTTCCCTAACCTAAGGAAAGAGATGCGTATAAACATACAAGAAGCCCACAGAACTTCAGATAGATTGGCCCAGACGAGAAATTCCTCCCATCACATAATAGTCAAAACACCAACTGCACAAAACAGGGAAAGAATATTAAAAGCATTAAGGGAAAATGGTCAAGTAGTATATAAAGGCAGACCTATCAGAATTATCCCAGACTTCCCACCAGAGAATATGAAGGCCAGAAGATCCTGGGCAGATGTCATACGGACTCTAAGAGAACACAAATGCCAGCCCAGGCTACCATATCCAACGAAACTCTCTCAATGGACAAACCAAGGCATTCCATGACAAAACCAAATTTATACAATATCTTTCCACAAATCCAGCCCTACAAAGGATAATAGATGTAAAATTTCAACAGAAGAAGGGAAGTCTACACTCTAGAACAAGCAAGAAATTAATCTTCTTGCAAGGAAACCAAAAGAAGAAAGCCACACAAACATAATTCCACCTATAAGAAAAACACACCAAAAAAAAAAAAAACCCAAACAAAAAAACCCAAATCCAGGACACATCAATCATTATACCTTAATATTTCTTAACATCAATGGACTTTATTCTCCAATAAAAGTGCATAGACTAACAGACTGGATATGCAAAGAGGACCCAGCAAATGCATATCAGTGACAATTATAGACAATATGAAAGAGTAAAGGAATAGAAAACAATTTTCTAATCAAATGATCCAAAAACCAAGATGGGGGTAGCCATTCTAATGTTGAATAAAATCGACTTTCAACCAAAAGTTATCGTAAAAGATAAGGAAGGGCACTTCATGTTCATCAAAAGAAGAATCCAACAAGATGAACACTCAATCCTGAATATTTATGCTCCAAATGCAAGATTCTTACTAAAGTTCAAAGCACACATTGCACCTCACACAATAATGCTGGGAGATTTCTACAACCCACTCTTATCAATGGACAGATCATGGAAACAGAAACTAAACAGAGACGTAGAGAAACAAGCAGAAGTTATGAATCAAATGATTTAACAGATTTCTATAGAACATTTCATTTCAAAACAAAAGAATATACCTTCTTCTCAGCTCCTCAAGGTACCTTCTCAAAAATTGATCATATAATTCATCACAAAACAGGCCTCAACAGATAAAAGAAAATTGAAATAATCCCATGCATACTATCAGATTACCACTGACTGGCGGGTCTTCAATAACAATAAAAACAACAGAAAGCCCACATATACATGGAAGTTGAACAAAGCTCTACTCAGTGATAATTTGGTCAAGGAAAAATATAGAAAAAATAAAGACTTTTTAGTCTTAATTTTTTAATGAAAATTTTCATTTAATGAAAATGAAGAGACAATATATGAAAACTTATGGGACATAATGAAAGCAGTGCTAAGTGGAAAACTTATAACTCTGAGTGTCTTTAAAAAGAAACTGGAGAGAGCATACATTAGAACCTTGACAATACAAATGAAACTTCTAAAACAAAAAGTAGCAAATACACCCAAGAGGCATAGACAGCAGGAAATAATCAAACTCAGGGCTGAAGTCAACCAAGTAGAATCAAAAAAAGAATAAAAAAAAAAAACCCAAACAACAACAACAAAAAAACCAAAAACAACCAACTAACCAAACAAACAAACAAACAACACACACATACAAAAAAACGCCAAAAAAAAAAAAAAAAAAAAAAAAAACAAGCAAACACACAAAAAATCAGGAGCTGGTTCTTTGAGAAAATCAACAAGATAGAGAAACCCTTAGCCAGACTAGCCAAATTAACAAAATCAGAAATGCAAAGTGAGACATAACAACAGAATCAGAGGAAATTCAAAAATTATCATATCCTACTACAAAAGCATATATACAACAAAAGTGGAAAATCTGGAGGAAATGGATAATTTTCTAGACAAACACCAGGTACCAAAGATAAATCAGGAACAGATAAACCATCTAAACAACCCCATAACTCCTGAAGAAATAGAAGAAGTAATTAAAAGTCTCCCAACCAAAAAGAACCAGATGGGTTCAGTGCAGAATTCTATCAGACCTTCATAGAAGACCTCATACCAACCCTGTCCAAACTGCCACAAAATAGAAACAGACAGAGCTCTACCTATTTCCTTCTATGAAGCCACAATTATAATTATACCTAAACCGCACAAAGACCCAACAAAGAAAGAGAACTTCAGACCAATTTACCTTATGAATATCAATGCAAAAATAGTCAATAAAATTCTCAGAAACTGATTCCAAGAACACATCAAAATGATCATCCATCATGATCCCAGGGATGCAGGAATGGTTCAGTATACTGTAATCCACTATGTAAACAAACTCAAAGAAAAAAACCACGTGATCATCTGAGTCAATGCTGAGATTGCATTTGACAAAATTCAACACCACTTCATAATACAAGTTCTGGCAAGTTCAGGAATTCAAGGCCCATATCTAAACATAGTAAAAGCAATAGACAGCAAACCAGTAGCCAACATCAAACTAAATCCAGAGAAACTCGAAGCAATCCCACTATAATCAGGGACTAGACAAGTCTGCCCACTTTCTCCATACTTATTTAATATACTACTTGAAGTCCTAGCCAGAGCAATTAGACAACAAAAGGAGGTTAAAGGGATATAAATTGGAGAAGAAGAAATCAAATCATCACAATTGCAGATGATATTCTAGTATACCTAAGTGACACCAAAAGTTCCACCATTGAACTACTAAGCCTGATAAAAAAACTTTAGCAAAGTAGCTGGGTATGAACTTAACACTGGAAAATCAGTTGCCTTCTACTCAAAGGATAAACAGGCTGAGAAATAAATTAGGGAAATGACACCTTTTGCAATAGTCATAAATAACACAAAATACTTCGGTGTGACTTTAAGCAAGCAATTGAAATGTATGTAAGAAAAGAACTTCAAGTCTCTGAAGAAAGAAATTTAAGGTCTCTGAAGATGGAAAGACCTCCCATGCTCTTGGCTTGGCAGGATTAATAGAGTAAAAATGCCCATTTTGCCAAAAGCAATCTACAGAATCAATGTAATTCCCATAAATATTTCAATTCAATTCTTCAAAGAGTTAGAAAGAACAACATGCAAATTCATTTGGAACAACAGCAACAACAACAACAAAACCAAAAAAAAAAAAAGAACCCAAAAAACCCCCCAGGATATCAAAAACTCTCCTTAACAGTAAAAGAACTGGGGGAATCACCATCCCTGACCTCAAGCAGTATTGCAGAGCAATAGTCATAAAAATTGTGTGGTATTGGTACAGAGATAAGCAGGTAGATCAATGGAAGAGAATTGAAGTCCCACACCTATGATGACTTGATCTTTGACAAAGGAGCTAAACTCATACAGTGGATAAAAGATAGCAATTTCAACAGGTGGTGCTGGTTCAACTGGAGGTCAGCATGTAGAAGAATGCGAATTCTTACAAAGCTTAAATCCATGTAGATCAAGGACCTCCCCATAAAACCAGATACACTCAAACTAATAGAAGAAAAAATGGGGAAGAGCATCAGACACATGGGCATTGGGGAAAATTTCCTGAACAAAACAGCAATGGCTTATGCTCTCAGATCAAGAATCAACAAATGGGACCTCATAAAACTGCAAAGCTTCTGAAAGGCAAAGGTCACTGTCATTAGGGCAAAATGGCAACTAACAAATTGAGAAAAGATCTTTAGAATCCTACATCTGACAGAGGGCTAATATCCAATATGTACAAAGTACTCAAGAAGTTTGATTCCAGAGAACCAAATAACCCTATTAAAAATTGGATACAGAGCTAAACAAAGAATTCTCAGCTGCGGAATATCAAAAGGCTGAGAAATACCTAAAGAGATGTTCAACATCCCTAGTTATCAGAGAAATGCAAATCAAAACAACACTTAAATTCCATCTCACACCAATCAGAATGTCCAAGATCAAAAACTCAGGTGACAACAGATGCTGGCAAGGATGTTGAGAAAGAGGAACACTCCTCCATTGTTGGTGGGATTGCAAGCTGGTACAACCTCTCTGGATATCAGTCTGGAGGTTCCTCAGAAAATTGGACACTGTACTACCTGAGTATCCAGCTTTACCACTCCTGAGCATATATCCAAATGATGCTCCAACATACCACATAGACACTTGCTCTCCTATGTTCATAGCAGCCTTATTTATAATAGCCAGAAGTTATTAAGAACCTGGATGCCCTTCAACAGAGGAATGAGTACAGAAAATGTGGTACATCTACACAGTGGAGTACTACTCAGCTATCAAAAACAATGACTTCATGAAATTCATAGGCAGATGGATTGAACTTGAAAATATCATCTTGACTGAGGTAACTCAACTACAAAAAAAAAGCACATGGTATGCAATCACTGATAAGTGGATATTACTCTAAAAGCTCGATTACTCAATATACAATCCGCAGACCACATGAAGCTCAAGAAGAAAGGTCACCAAAGTGCAAATGCTTCAGTCCTTCTTAGAAGTGGGAACAAAAATATTCACAGGAGAATATATGGAGACAAAGTTTGATACATAGACTGAAGGAATGGCCATTCAGAGACTTCCCCACCTGGGAATCCAGCTAGTCAAAAGTGATTAAGCCATGAAGTGCATGCTGGGAGGGGCCTGATATAGCTGTCTCCTGAGAGGCTTAGTCAGAGTGTGACAAATACAAAGGTGAATGCTAGCAGCCAACTATTGAACTGAGAACGGGGTCCCTCTTGAAAGAATTAGAGATGGATCGAAGGAGCTGAATGGTCTTGCAACCCCATAAGAACAACAATACCAACAAAGCAGAGCTCCCAGGGACTAAACCAGTACCCAAAGTGTACACATAGACAGGCACCTAGCTCCAGCTGTATATGTAGTCAAGGATGGCCTTGTTGGGCACCAAATGGGAGAATCTCTTGGTCCTGCCAACTCTCAACTCCCCAGTGCAGGGGAATGTCAGGGCAGGGAGGAGGGAGCGGGGTGTAGTTGGGGATGGGGAATACTCTTATATAAGAACATGGAGGGGAAGCGGATAGATGACTTATGGACAGGAAACTGGGAAAGGGAATAACATTTGAAGTGTAAGTAAATAACGTCCAATAAAAAAGTTTACTGTCAACATTACAATAAGCAGTTAGATTGAAAGCTATATAAAGACATTAAAGATGGGGAAATGAATTGATTAGACAGTTCTTTGAAAAAGAAAATTGCTACAGATAAAACCAATAATTTGATTATGTAAGAAAGGTTCTTGCTGCCAAGCATGTGGTCTGAGTTTGCTTCCCAGGACCCATACACCAGAAGGAGGAAACACACTCCACAGAGTTATTGTTTGACCTCTGCAACATGGCATGCATGTGCTCTCATCAAAATGAATGAAAAAAATAATTTAAAAGATACAATGATTATCAGTAGGCATAAAAAATGCCTAATGTCAGGTGTTTGAGAAACATATTACAATCAATAGATGATATTATATCAATACTTACTAAATATCTTTAATATTTTGAGGAGGAAAACATGACACAGGTGTTCAGAGAAGGAAGGAAATCAGAATCCTATGCTGGTAAGGATAGATGATACTTATAGTCTTCTTTCATTCCTAGAAAAGTTGATCATAAAGGGAATGGGCGATGACCACTACCATTCCTAAATACAGCATATTAATAGAAGTAAAAGCAATGACTATTATATTTATATGTGTAATACTTCTCTTAGCAAGTTCACAAATGCCACTGTGAAACAATCCATCATTGAAAGACGAATGGACGAAAATAGGTTGCACACCTTATCTAGGATACTCCAGTCACAGAGAGAAAAATGTTTCCTCTTCTTGAAAAAAAGAAGAAATGCTTGAGAGTATTCTTTAGGAGAAATAATGTAGACACAAAAAGATCAAACTTTACAAGGTTTGATACAAGATTAGCTTGTGTAATCTAATAATCTAGAAAATAAAGTAGTTTATAGGTGGCCAGAAACTGTATAGAGAGACGCATTAGGAGTTGCTGCTAATAATCATCATGGTTTTGTATATAGTTTAAAATATTTGGGAATAAAAATAGCTGTATAGTATTGCCAGTGTAATTGATAGGACTTAATAGTGCACTTTTAAATAATTAAATGTCAAATATGCTCATTGCAATCGTAACCATAGAAGTAACATAGCTTTTCAGTTGCAAATGGAATACAAAATGCATACTTCACTTCTGTCCTCTCTGAACCTCAACTAAAATGGTAGTAAAGAGATTGCTTGCACAAGGGCAAAGGCATAGTGAACAATGGCAACTTAACTCTGAATCCTGAGTAGATTGATGAATGGTTACTAGAAAAAATAAATCACAACAGGACCCATTATCCTGTCAAGAAACTGAATGCAGAAGAAAAAGAAAAAAATAGCATATGAAACTAATGTGACATTATAGTTTGGATTTGAAATGTCTGCATTGTTCCCCCATGTTGGATCCAGTGACTGAGTGTTGCTCATTGTTATTTTATCAGTAGAGTAGTTAAGATATACTAATACATGTGAATTGATAAAATTTCACTACTGGGGGAGGTGGTGTAAAGTGAGACAGGGCCAGCTTGATGTGGCATGTTCTACAAAGATGTATCTTGTCCTGCCATGTCTCATTGTGTTAAGTGACTGCCATCAGATAAGAAACTTTGATCTGTTATCCACTCTTGTCACCGTGATTGTTTGCCTCATTACAGATTCACAGCAAAAGACCCAGCCAACCATCAATTGGAAACTCTGAAACCCTGAGCCAAAATAAATCCTTAAGTTTCCTCAACCATCTCTCATAGCCATAGGAGGGAGATTTTTTACATTCATTTTTATTGGTTATTTTATTTATTTATATTTCAAATATTATCCCCCTTCCTGGTTTCCCCCACCACAAATCCTCTATCACATCCCCCATGTTTCTATGAGAGTGTGCCTCCACCCACACACCCTCCCCTCCTCACCTCCCTAGCATTTCTCTATGCTGGGGCATCAAGCCTTCATGGACCAAGGGCCTCTCCTCCCATTAATGTCTGACAAGGCCATCCTCTGTTACATATGCAGCTGGAGCCATGGGTCTCTCCATGTGTACTCTTTGGTTGGTGGTTTAGTCTCTGGGAGCTCTGTGGGGTTTGGTTGGTTGATATTGTTGTTCTTCCTTTTGGGATAGGAAAGCCCTTCAGTTCCTTCAGTCTTTCCCCTAACTACTTCATCAGAGTCCCTATGCTCAGTCCTATGGTTGGCTGCAAACATTCACATCTGTATTGATCAAGCTCTGGCAGAGCCTCTCAGGAGACAGATATATCAGGCTCTTGTCAGCAAGTACTCCTGGCATCAGCAATAGTGTCTGGGTTTGGTGTCTGCATATGGGATGGATCCCCAGGTAGGGTAGTCTCTGGGTGACCTTTCTTTCAGTCTCTGCTCTACTCTTTGTCCATGTAGTACCTTTAGACAGGAGCAATTCTGGGTTAAAATGTTTGAGATGGATGGATGGATAACCCCATCCCTCAACTTGGGTCTTTGCCTAACCTATGGATATGGCTCTACATGTTCTTTCTCCCTTTGTTGGGTAATTCAGCTAATGTCATCCCCGTTTGGTTGGTAAAGATGTACAGAGTGCCAGGAAATTGAACATAGGAGGCTGATTAACCCATGCAGTGTGAGTGAATAAGCTACAATTCCTCAAATCCTCAGCATTTGTGAAATGGAATGAAAAAGTGAGAGACTGAGAACCAAAGTCTGAATCATGTAGCTTTGTACATACTCTGCTTTAGATCTTAACTTAGCATATTCAATGTGACATCTCTAATTAGTGATTAACAATCTATATTTGCTCAAGATTCTGTAAGGTTTAAACAATGCATCTCTTTAGACATTGACTCTGAAAATTAATAAATGTTTCTTGAGAATCAGAACTTTGTCTTAGACTATATCTGGACCTATTTTGCAGGGAGAAGTGAGACTATATTAAGAAAAAACTTCAAAAAAAAAGTTGTGAAAAGTTACGGCTCAACATGTGAAAAAGCTAATTGCTTAGAGGTTTGTTTGATTTTAATGGTAACTGTCCACTTGAGGACCATGCTGATTCATTAAATGAAGCTTAAATTCATTAAGCTTTCTTCTTAGCCCAGTATGATGAACTTACTCAGAATGCTAAACAAATGATAATGCTTCTCAACAAGTTTACATTTTTAAGTATATTATTGTTTGTAATTAAGTAGAGTGTAATTCAAATTGAGAGCATTTTAAACCAATAAGCTGAAATAGCTTATAGAATTTGACAGATTTATTTTCCCTAGAGAATTAGAGAATTAGAAGATTTAGATACAAGGTTGGATTTGAGACAGGCTTTGAATCAATTGGGAGAACTTAGATATGCAGAAATCTGCAGGGTTGGGGATTTAGCTCAGTGGTAGAGCACTTGCCTAGCAAGCACAAGGCCCCGGGTTTGGTCCCCAGCTCCGGAAAAAAAAAAGAAAGAAAAAAAAAAGAAATGTAGAAATCTGCAGATGCTGTGACTTTGAACTAACTTGTAGCATTAAAACACTGTGGCTCTGTAAGAGAATTCTATAGTGTTTTGAATATATTATATGGCAATGTTTTAGCATGATCTAAGTATGTCTTCTTGTAATCTTACCATGTTTTACTTATTAAGCTTAGATTTCTATACCAGATAAAGCCACATGGTCCATTTTGAAAATTATCTTCTTTGAACATAGAAACAAATTTTGTGAATTAATCAACATTAATGGCAATCTGAAGATCTGTGTTTATCTCTGTACATTATGATTCACTTTGAAGCATTTCTGGTATTAGAGGAAGAAAGAATTGGGTAGTCAGAGGGTAAGTTTGGTACAGACCTATGCAGTACTCAACATAATGCCCACAGAATGAAATACTGAAAAAAGACATTAGAATGGAAAGTGTTATGAAGTTATAAAAGTCATTTAGTAGATAAGTTAAACTTTATAGGGCTAAAGGCTTCCATAATGCTACCTAAGAAATTGTCTTTAATTAGGAAAAGAAAGTTGATATAAGTACTTCCACTTCTAAGTCAAAGAAGGTTATCTCTGAATTTTCTTTTTGCGTTATGAGTCTTTAATTTCTTATAATTTAAAGAAAACAATGTGTGTAATAGAAATACATATGTAGTTTAATGAAAATCTTTTTATGCAATATGTTTTGATTATGGTTTCTCCTCTCAACTCCTCCCAAATCCTTCCCACTTCCTCAACATCCTAAATTCACATCTCTTCCTTCTCTCTCTTATTGTAAAGCAAATAGGCATATAATAATAATAAAATAAAATGAAAACAAACAAATCAGAATAAGACTATGCAAACAGATGGTTAAAAAAAGAGCCAAAGAAAGTGCTGAAGTAACCCATACAAATACTGAGATACCTGCTTTTACACACACACACACACACACACACACACACACACACACACACACACACAAATCGTAAAAACATAATCAGAAAATCTAATGTATAAAAAAGATCTGTACAGAAAAAATGAATATTTTTAAATATCTGAACTATGAAGAACCTCCCATTCAAAGAAGAAGTCATCATAATATAGAAGATGTTTCTGTTGTTGGTTATACTAGAAGTAAAAATGTTGTTAACAGGGGAAATCTATTAATGGCATTCTATTTTTTTATTGCAAGAACATACAGTCTGCACTGGGTGGTGTCTGTAGACGAGAAAGGAAAAAATTAAAAGCATGAAGTACCTTCCATTAGTAGATTCAGTAACTTCCACAGTATGTTGATTCAGCAGGCAACAGAAAAACTATAAAAGTTATTTCTAATATGTATAACCTTTTTTATACAGATGTCAATACAGATATTAATTAAAAGGGAGGAAAAATAAGATTGGTTGTGAACACCTGATATACACTCTAAATGTGTTATTAGACATAACTCTTAAACATAGCCACTATACATGCAGGTCTTCTATGTATAAAGCAATAGGAGAACTTATACAGATAAGTAAATCGAACCATGGAGAGGAGCAAAAATGTAACAGCAGAGAGAAAAAAAAAAACGTTAGAGCAAAAATTTAGAAAATGAATCAGCCACTTGTAAAGGGATTTTTATACATATAGATCATGAAGTTTTGTTTGTTTTATGTTTGTTTTGGTATGAAGCTCGAGTTGCAATCAAATGTGAAAAATTTGAGGGATTAAGCAACATAATTGTGCATAATTCTTCAACTGTCCTTAGTGGTCTAGTAAGGAGAACTCAAATAATTGCCTAGAAATAATCGAACATCAGGATGACGATAGAAGCAGAGAGTGACTCTCAAGGAGTTACTCAAGGAAGAGATAGAAAACCAAATCGGTGAAATGTATGGACTGGAAAGAGTGTCAGCAGCTTGGAGGTTATGGCCAGAAAACAGGAATTTTACAATAGTCAGCCACCAGTGAGCTACTCAGTGTGACTGGTAGATCTTCAGGTGGTCACACTTGTAAGGATCTAGATGCACAAGAGTTGAAATGTCCATGAAGATATTAGACCAGCTGTAAGACTACTGCATATGTCTGATTGATAAGATGCTATTTAACCATAGTATAATGAGAGGAAGTGACAGAATCATAGTCTGGGATGTGGACGACAAAGAGGAAATTCTATCAATTTGTTTGCAAAGGGAAATTAAAGACCTGGGACAAATGCTCAAGTGTAGGTTTGCCTTGGAGATATGGATAGAGCAGAATTCTGCAGGGAAATCTAATTCCTCTCCAAAGAGTCCCATTTTGTCTGTCTTCATATTTGAGGTATGTCTCATTCAGTATGACATACGGACCATTTCTCTGACCTCTTCAGAAAGAAAATATTTTCACGACAAGAAGAATTGAAAGACAACTTTGATGAAGTTTGTTCAAGCAAACTCCCTGATACTGTTATGTAGATATTACTGATATATGATCACTGTGTGAATTTTTATTAAAGACACAAATCTATAGTACTCCTTTCATCACAATCTACTGCTATCAAACTTGGTAATTAAGAAATCTCTTTTAAAGGATTTAGTTATTATTTTTGTAAGTCACACAGAAAAGTAATTCCAGAATAACCCAGTAGTATCAGAAACAACATGAAACAAGAGAAATTCTGTCACAGCTTACATTCCCTAGCAATGCCCAACCATCAGATAAATGAGTGAATCAAACTAAAATCAGCCAAATGCAATTTAGATTAGCTGATCCCCAGACAATACTTAGATAAGTAACCTATAATAAGAAGTGATTATCATTTTCAAGAGGCAGAATTTTGAGTAGGTCTGATGGTATTCAGTAATAACTACCTTATACAGGTAGCAGTCAAATAAACCAATGTATGATAAAACATATGTTCTCAAGAATAAAAGAATTTGTGTGTGACCTTGCATTTGACATGAGAGATTGTGGCAATCCAAGCTTTATAAATATGTTATTGTTTTTTGATTCATTACGTTATTATTCATCCATGGACATCATCATGAAAATCATTTTTTACTCATGTGCTACAGTGGAATAGACAAAAGAAAACTCATAAAGCTTATTGTCAGTATTATAGTAAATGTCCAATTTCTCCGCACTTGAGAGAAGAGAAAAAAATCTGAATTGGAGCCCAACTGCACTACACAATGAGAAGGATGATATCAGAAGGAAGGAAGAGTGAGGGCAGAGTGGGAGAGGGAAAGAGGGATGGAGGAGAGGGACGGAAGGGAGGGAGAGGGAGGGAAGACATTATATAAAAGCCAAAGATCTGCTCTCATCTTGTGTCTAACAACTTACCTAATTTGGTTTCTCTAAAGTTCATATTTCCTCCAGACTTAGAACAAGGTGCAACATGTCTCTGACTTCTCTTTCCTCCACTGGATACAATTATTCAATGCAGCACTTGCCACCCTGAGTCAAATCTCTGTTTCAGAAGTTTCTTGATTCTTCAGCATTGAAATCATTTTCCTTCCATCTCATAATTCCAAACTCTATTCAGCAATAATGAGCTGAGATGTCACCTCCTCTTTGAAGCCTTCCTTAATTATTTACATCAGATTTGTGTTTATTCTTCTACTTGCCTCTAATGCTTCAATGATAAACGTTTGGAGTACCACATACCGTTTTGGTTACCTTTCTTATTTTCCATACTAACCCTAACTTTAAAATATGGTATCTCAAAATGGTGCTGGTTCAACTGGAGGTCAACATGTAGAAGAATGCAGATCGATCCATGCTTATCACCCTGTACAAAGCTTAAGTCCAAGTGGATCAAGGACCTCCACATCAAACCAGACACACTCAAACTAATAGAAGAAAAACTAGGGAAGCATCTGGAACACATGGGCACTGGAAAAAATTTCCTGAACAAAACACCAATGGCTTACGCTCTAAGATCAAGAATTGACAAATGGGATCTCATAAAACTGCAAAGCTTCTGTAAGGCAAAGGACACTGTGGTTAGGACAAAACGGCAACCAACAGGTTGGGAAAAGATCTTTACCAATCCTACAACAGATAGAGGCCTTATATCCAAAATATACAAAGAACTCAAGAAGTCAGACCACAGGGAAACAAATAACCCTATTAAAAAATGGGGCTCAGAGCTAAACAAAGAATTCACAGCTGAGGAATGCCGAATGGCAGAGAAACACCTAAAGAAATGTTCAACATCTTTAGTCATAAGGGAAATGCAAATCAAAACAACCCTGAGATTTCACCTCACACCAGTGAGAATGGCTAAGATCAAAAACTCAGGGGACAGCAGATGCTGGCGAGGATGTGGAGAAAGAGGAACACTCCTCCATTGTTGGTGGGATTGCAAACTGGTACAACCATTCTGGAAATCAGTCTGGAGGATCCTGAGAAAATTGGACATTGAACTGCCTGAGGATCCAGCTATACCTCTCTTGGGCATATACCCAAAAGATGCCCCAACATAAAAAAAGACACGTGCTCCACTATGTTCATTGCAGCCTTATTTATAATAGCCAGAAGCTGGAAAGAACCCAGATGCCCTTCAACAGAGGAATGGATACAGAAAATGTGGTACATCTACACAATGGAATATTACTCAGCTATCAAAAACAACGACTTTATGAAATTCGTAGGCAAATGGCTGGAACTGGAAAATATCATCCTGAGTGAGCTAACCCAAACACAGAAAGACATACATGGTATGCACTCACTGATAAGTAGCTATTAGCGCAAATGCTTGAATTACCCTAAATGCCTAGAACAAATGAAACTCAAGACAGATGATCAAAATGTGAATGGTTCACTCCTTCTTTAAAAGGGGAACAAGAATACCCTTGGCAGGGAATAGAGAGGCAAAGATTAAAACAGAGACTGAAGGAACACCCATTCAGAGTCTGCCCCACATGTGGCCCATGCATATACAGCCATCCAATTAGACAAGATGGATGAAGCAAAGAAGTGCAGACCGACAGGAGCCGGATGTAGATCGCTCCTGAGAGACACAGCCAGAATACAGCAAATACAGAGGCGAATACCAGCAGCAAACCACTGAACTGAGAATAGGACCCCCATTGAAGGAATCAGAGAAAGAACTGGAAGAGCTTGAAGGGGCTCGAGACCCCATATGTACAACAATGCCAAGCAACCAGAGCTTCCAGGGACTAAGCCACTACCTAAAGACTATACATGGACTGACCCTGGACACTGACCTCATAAGTAGCAATGAATATCCTAGTAAGAGCACCAGTGGAAGGGGAAGCCCTGGGTCCTGCTAAGACTGAACCCCCAGTGAACTAGACTGTTGGGGGGAGGGTGGCAATGGGGGGAGGGTTGGGAGGGGAACACCGATAAGAAAGGGGAGGGGGGAGGGGGATGTTTGCCCGGAAACTGGGAAAGGGAATAACACTCGAAATGTATATAAGAAATACTCAAGTTAATAATAAAAAAGAAAGAAAAAAATATGGTATCTCTATGATGCATTCCCGGATGTGGAACAATTTCAGTAGACCACGCTTGTGAACAAACTCACTGAGATCTGCTCATTTCTGATTCCAAAGTGTTGGGGTTAAAGTAATGCACCACCAACACAAAGTAGGTTACAGACTGTGTCTGAAGTCTTACAACTATTTCCTACCTTCTATTTTTGTGATTCTACATTTATTTGGTTGATTTTTAAATGATGACTAATTGATAACAAGAATGTAAGGGACACATGCCAATTGTCTAGTTGGAGCAAGTGAAACACAAAGACTTGCAGGTCGAGTTTGGGAATTCAACCTCTATTTATTTGGAACACTAGAGATACATTAGCCCTGGAATTTTACCTTGAGTTCCCTATGAACTTGCTAGATCGTACCTGTTCATCTCAGATCAAGAATTGTCTGTCTACTCTGTTTTCACACTGACTATGGTTATTTGGGTGAGTCGGTAAAGGAAGAGAAAACTGAGTGCTAGTTATTCAAACAATGGGCACAGTTGGTTATGGCAATTTAAACTGGGGTTCTAAATTTCCAAGTACTACAGTTCTTATTACAATGTCTCATATAAGCAAATAATAAAAATTGACTTTACATTGAAAAGAGAGGGGACTGAACAGTTTCCACCCTGGAATGTTCTATGCTTTAGAGTACGCTTTGACTTGAGTCATTAAAATAAGAGTACTTGGTTTTGAGACTCTTTTATATAATCAGAAGTTTCTTAGATATCCGAATAATTTAAAATGAAGTCAAGCCCCAAAATAAATGTATATTTCAGTCACAACAATGCTAAGAACACGCATTTCCTCACTGAAAGTGTGGCATCACTTGTTCAAACCTTCACTCGTGGCTTTTCCGGAATGTCCGTCAAATAATGTTATATTTTTCAAATCTATAATAAACTAAAATTATCATAGTTACAATGTATTTAGTGGAGAAGTTAGGGATATTGACTGCATTTAAGTTACTTTAACTGTTTCTCTAGTTACTATTTTAATAAATGACATTTAACTGGGAATATTTTATCTCACAGGGTAGTCCAATATGATATTTCCTTTTCCTTACTACCAATTTTACTGTAGTTATAAAGTAAGAGAGGTAGTGAGTTGTGAAGTCATGTAGATGAATCCCAAGTTAAGAAGAGGCTGTAAATAAATCAGAACAAAGTTCAGTGAAGCAAGCATGCGAGCATTATTACATGCCCTTTTGCAGAATGATAGTGAACCCCTTTCTTTTCCCTTCCCTCTTAACAAGATCTCTTGACGCTTAGCTCCTAAGTAGGAGCCCTAGACTTACACATATCATTTCTAGATGTGCATGTGATAATAAGTATTTGCTTCCAATTTTAAACCAAAGAAGAGAAACACACTTATCAATCTAACACTCATTACACTAAAATATAGAATAATTTTAGTAATATATTAAAAGTGCAAATATGAAAATCACAGGATAAGATGATGATTGTTTAAGTTTTGAAGAAAAAAGGCTAATGTCAGATTATATTTTGGTTGTTTAAAATAATGTGTCACCTCCCTGAGGTTCGTGAACCATTTAGACATTGTTGGAGTTAGCTTTTCTCCCAACTCTTCAAATGTGAATGGATATAGGATATAGGCTAAAATTACATGCCACGCCTCTCTCTTACCATATCTCAAGGATGAGAACTGAGTTGAGTGATTGATGGAGTGGGCATTGATCCATTCATCTGACTCATTCTTTTATAGATAATCTAAAAAATTTTTAAATTAAAGTGTTTAACCTTACTTTCCCATCTTTCTATTCCAGGTATTAGGAAGACAGAAATCTTGAATAATTTAGCTAGAGCCACACTGTTATCTAAATCCTGATGTTCCTGCAGGTTGGGGCATGCTGAATGATTGTACAAATAAGACATTCCAGTAAATCTGCAATAAGAAACATCGCACCTTATGATAAGATACTTGTAATTTGTCTTCAGCTATTGTATTCTAGAATTAAGAATCTTATTTAATTATGCCATGAGATCACATTATTTGATGTGTATACTTAAATATAAAGAAACAGAGAAAGATTGGCATTTGGGGAACCAAATATATGCCCTTTATGGGTAAAAATGTATGACATAATACTTAAAATTTTATTAATAAGATAATTTTTACCTCAAATATGGTAGTGGGTAATTGTGCCTCCTGCTTGTATTGGAAGAGATTTTTAATTGCTTTATATGTTCAGTAATTGCTAACTACAAAGGCAAGAGTGTTCATATAGCTGCAATTTAGCGTTAAATAGATGAGTCTATTTAGCCTGCTGTGGTAAAAAGATTGAGTTGTATAATAGATCTTTCTAGGCATTGACAAGCAGGAAGGTATTTGCAACCTTCAGTGATTTTTTTCAGCCATGTCTGTATACCAAGTCTGTTGAAGGAAGGGTAGCTATGCCCTACTGCTTTGCAAAACATTAGGGAAACCTCATTTTTAATTGTGTGTGTCATACCTGGGGAGTATGAAGTTAAATTGTTTTGTTTTTATTTTGTTTTATTTTCTTTTCACAATAAACATGTCAAGGGAAGTCAGCTCTTGCTTTGCTGTGACTCATCATCAGGCTCTTAAAAGGCAGTATATTCTCTTTACTTCATTCACCACATGACTTTTGAAAGTCAGGCTTTTATTTAATTCCATATGTACAACCTAGATCTCCTCATAATTGCTTAACTACTGACTATAGCATATCCTGAGCTTGTCAATTCTATTTATTGTCTTAAATATTGATTGAAAGAATGCATGAAAAAGAATAAGTGAAAAGGTCTATTTAGTCATGCCTATTTCCATTTGGAGAATGAGACTCTCTTTAGGAGAGTGACCAGACTGTGAAGCCATGGGTTGCCTAGTGGAACCCACACCTGTAGCTAAGTAATGAAGGTTAACCAGCAGTGGAAAAAGGAAGGGCAGGACAGAGAAAAACGAATGCAAATGAAGATAATGCTATAATTATACAAAATGAATCCAGTGTAGACAGAGATATGCCAGCCTCACGTGTTTATTTACTTCTTGATTTCAACTTAAATCAGAGAAGCAATGATTCTCCACTGAAAATAACAGGATTGCTGTGAGATTTACTAACCGAGGGAAACAAGTAAAGAGATTCACATTCTAGTTTCCTTGAACATCACAGCAATTGACGGAGCCAATGTAAAATGTGCCTGAGACAGAGATTCCAAAGAGAAAAATCCTCTTTGGCATTACTGTACATTGATAAGCAAGGTGGTTTCTTTGTTTTTCTCTGTCAATGCAAGCTGCAAGAGATGCTTTTTTGTAATCTATCTTAACTTGCCTTGAACTGTAATCAATAAAACATTTGCAAATGAAGATTTATGTCTTAATAGATGTGTGTGAATGATGTGAAACAACAATTCACAGAAAAATATCAATTCCATTGGACTTAAAGCCCCTTCCCTGGAGTTTAGATTTCTCACTGAGGATAAGTGATTGCTGCCATGGCAGAAGAACTACTCTTGCCTCCCAGAACCCATTTACAGCTCACAACACCCATAACCCCAGCTACCGGAACCTATTACCCTCATTTGAATCACACAGACTCTGGCACAAATACACTGCTCATAAACTCTCACACATCAACAGCAAATTATGAGGTTTAACTAAAATAGAACATGCTATTCTAAGGATATGTACACAAGATAATCACCAATTATAATTACAAGTGCCAGATTTTTAACAGAGTATTTATCATAGAATTTGTACTTCTTCTGGGTACATTTTAGATAATTATTTTCAGATTTATTTTACTTATGCTTTCCTGTTTCCATGAGAAGATATATGTGTTAGAGTCAAACACACACAGAATAAGATACCTGTATCAAGTTTTGTTTAATTTTTAATAGATGAGGTTCAAGTAATATCTTTCAATATAAACATTTTCTTAATTTCTGATAATAGTAATTAGTTCATCTGATATTTGAATCACTATAGGATTAAAACATAAAATCTAAAATAATATAGATGCATACATTCTCTGGATTTCACTGTATAAAATTTTCAGTATTCAGCTTTTGTAACCTTTAAATAATGCCATTTTATGGTTTAATTTGAAGTGAAAGTATAAGAAGTACAAATATTTAAACCTAGTTTAAGACAACTGGTCCTAAGGAAACCAACCATTTCTCAGACTGTGATGTAGGAGTAAAATGCTTAAAAGCTAAACTTCTACAGAAAGACTTTCCATAGCTATTGACACTATTGGAATAACACACTGTAGAAGGTGTTTAAAAAGACTACTAATTATACAGAAACTTTTAAATGATATGAAAAATATACAGCTGTATTTAAATTCTTTTTAAGTAATTTTTACTTATATTTCAAATGTTATTCCCTTTCCCCATTTCCCATCCACAAGCCCCCTATCCCATTCCCCTCCCATTCTTCTATAAGGGTGTTTGTCCTCCCCAACAACACCCCCTTCCTGCCTCCCCTCCCTGACATTCCCCTTCACTGGGGGGTCCAGCCTTGACAGGACCAAAGGCTTCTCTTCCCATTGGTACCCAACAAGGCCATCTCTGCTACATATCCAGCTGGAGCCATGGGTCTATCCATGTGTACCCTTTGGATGGTGGTTTAGTCCTTGGGAGCTCTAGTGGTTGGTATTGCTGTTCATATGGGGTTGTGAGCCCCTTCAGCTCATTCAATCCTTTCTCAAACTCCTCCAATGGAGACCCTGTTTACAGTTCAGTGGATTGCTGCTAGCATTGGCCTCTGTATTTGTCATGCTCTGGCAGAGCCTTGCATGACACAGCTATATCAAGCTCCTGTCAGCATGCACTTCTTGGCTTCATCAATATTATCTAGTCTTGGTGGCTGCATATATATGGGCTGGATCCCCATATGAGACAGGCTCTGAATGGCCATGACTTCCATCTCTTCCCCAAACTTTGTCTCCATAGCTCCTCCTAGGAATATTTTTGTTCTCCTTTTTAAGAAGGACTGAAGCATCCACACTTTGGTTGTCCTTTTTGAACTTCATGTGGTCTGTGGATTGTATCTTGAGTAACTTGAGCTTTTGGGCTAATATCCACTTATCAATGAGTGCATACCAAGTGTGTTTTTCTGTGATTGGGTTACCTCACTCAGGATGATATTTTCTAGTTCATTCCACTTGCCTATGAATTTCGTGAAGTCATTGTTTTTGATAGCTGAGTAGTACTCCATTGTGTATATGTACCACATTTTCTGTATCCATTCCCTGATGAAGAGCATCTGGGTTCTTTCTAGTTTCTGGCTATTATACATAAAGCTGCTAAGAACATAGTGGAGCATGTTTCTTTGTTATACATTGGAGCATTATTTGGTTATATGCCCAGGAGTGGTATAGCTGGGTCCTCAGGTAGAGCAATGTCCAATTGTCTCATTGATTCAAAAATACAATAAATGTGTTAATGCTTGTACTACTTATCTAGCAAAGAGTAATCACTATATTAGAAAGAATATCAGAGAAATGGTAATTTTAAGGAGATAATTGTGTTTGGGGAACTTCTAAAGAAACCTATTCTTTATTATAGTAAAGAATTGAGATTTCTTTGAAGGTTCAAGTGAATTCTGATTCAATTCATTGAGATTTTCCAATATTGAAGACTCCCTATAGCGATACACTACAGGCACAATTAACTAGAACTAGCTTATAACAATATTTAGTTAAAATTGTTACATATTGATTTTCAAATATTGTCACATGGATATATTCCTTTAAGTTTAATTACAGAAATTGAACTTAATTTTATAGTGACTGTGTTGGTTTTAGTATCCTATCAGTCACAACAATGAAAAAATAAACAAATCCCTTCTGTTTATTTCATGTTTACTCCTTTCTTATCCCGAATCACTAACTTCTCAAATATATTGACTCCTTTTCTCACCATTTCCCTTTGTATCTATCTAGAAACATGCAAACATTCAATTAGAAGAAATATTCTAATGAGAATGTCATTGAAAAATGCTTTTCTAGTTCCTCCTCCTTGGAAGGCAGGGAAAACACTGGAATGCAAGAATAAAGTATAGCAGTCAGCCACATTCTTGTGGGGTGCATGCCTTCCCTGAGAGAGGTACTCTTGAGTACTGGTGAAAACAACACAAAATGAGCCTCCAGGTGGCCTACTCATACGTGAGGAAAGCATGGTGCTTGAATGGTCTAGCTAGATTCCTGATTGGATGAGGTGGTTGCCTACTGCTGACAGCCAGACAGGGTTCAGCATTCTATCCTACTTACACTATATAGTTTGGCTCGCCTAAAATATTTGTTTTCACTTTGCAGCTTTAAACATGGTCCTTTTTGCCTTTACCTTTGACTTTTCTACCTGGTTAATTTTAGTGAGCATTTTACAATTCAGTTCCAAAGTTATAGCCTCCAATAGTTTGCCCAGAGTTATTCTCTCAAAAGCTAGGAATCTGCTCCCTTAGTACCCTTGTAATCATTGGCTTACTTCTCTTGTTTAGAAGGTGATATTCTTTGAGGTAACTGAATAAATGGCTGGCATTTAAGATTATAGCACCAAACTCCATTTTACTTTCTGGCAAGGTTTAAGGGACAGATATTTAATTTTAGGAAACTTGAAGAAAATCCCAGTAATAACATTGTTTTCCTTCTCTTTTCACTTTATTCTTCATTTGGAAAGTATAATCATAACATTTCAGCCTTCCCTTTCCATCCTCCAAACTCTTCTACATACCCAATTTATTCTCAATTTCATCACCTCTTATTTTCCTTATTGCTGTTGCATGTATATACCCTGCTTAATCTGTACAATGTTCTTTGTATGCTTGTTTTCAGAGAAGACTGCCTTGTATTAGGTAACCAATTGTTGTGCTTTCCCCCAAGAAGTCTAATTTACCTGATCTCAGTATTCCTTAGTTGTCTGTGGTTCATTATGTAGGCTTGAGGCCTCATTGGCTTTCCTTATCCATTTTGACATGTTTAATACTGTCATTTTTGCTTAGCTCACATTCAAGGAGCAATGTTAGTTAATGTCTATGGTTGAAAATGTGACATTTTTAGGAAACACAGCCTCACAGCATATTCCTCCATCTTGCAATCTTTCTGCCCTTCTCTTCTGCAGTGTTCCCTGAATATTAAGCATTGGAATATTATGTGCATGTATCCATCATGACATGTCTCCATGCTCAGCATTCTGATTGATTGTTGTTTTCATCTTTTGCAAAGAGAAGTTTGATTCAAGGTAAAGACTGCATGTCTATCTGAAGGCTCAGAGCTTGTTATTGGGAAGCTCTTTGTCTTCATTTTTAATGCTTCACATTCTCCTATGATCTTTTGATAAAATGCTCATCCAGAACAGGACAATTTTGAATGTCTTACTCTGAGATGTACAAGGTGATATTCACGCAAGAACACAGAAATGTTCCATTTAGCTTGCTAAGCAAGATTGCCTTTGACATTCACACAAACCAAAGCTTTTTCATCATACTCTTTACTGATTTTCAGATTATAAATGTGGTTTTTGAACACCACCAGCTAAGAAACATGCTCCCATCTTCTCTTCTGTGTCTAGTTTTTCCTCCTTATCTTCAACACCTTGCTTTTTTCTCTTCTATTCCCTATTTACATTCTTTTTTGGTTTTGTTTTGTTTTGTTTGTTTTGTTTTTTCAGAGCTGGGGACCGAACCCAGGGCCTTGTGCTTGCTAGGCAAGCGCTCTACCACTGAGCTAAATCCCCAACCCTCCCTATTTACTTTCTAATTTCCAAGGTTTCACCATGATAGTATAAATAAACATTGATCTGTTCATCACTGTTGTCCAGAAATACACATATAAAGCATCATGATAAATATAAAACAACCTACTTAAAAAGCCAGATAAAGGATGAAAACTTCCTTGGGAGTGAAAGGAAGATAACATTTACTGAAGGATGGTTTAAAGTCTCATTCTATTTGCAAAAACAATATTACCACAATTCAAAAATGAATTAATTGGAGAATGCTATATTTATTTTTTGATCTGTCTGAACCAAAGCTGGTTAGTTTAGACTGACCAATTGCTTGCAGTTAGAAGTTTTGAAAGTTTCCCATGAGCACACTAGTGACACATTGCCTTCCACTGACTGTTAAAACAGCACAACAGAGAACTCACACATAACTGTTTCAAAATATTAAGTTTTAAAAAAAATCCAAAGGAATATTCTATGACAAAATCAAATTTACAAAGTATCTTTCTACATATCAAGCCCTATAAAGGAAAATAGATGGAAAACTCCAACACAACCAGGGAAACTACACCATAGAAAGAGCAAGAAAGTAATCTCCTTGTAACAAAACCAGAAGAAGATAGCCACACAAACATCTCAACCCAAAACAACAAAAATAACAGGAAACAACAATAACTATTCCTTATCTCTTAATATAAATGGACTCAATTCCCTAATAAAAAACTTGGACTAATAGACTGGATGTGTAAAAAGGACCCAGTATTTTGCTGCATCCTGGAAACACACATCAGTGCCAAACACAGACAATACCCCTCAGAGTAAAAGGCTGGAAAACAATTTTCCAAGCCTATGGTCTGAAGAAACAAGCTGGAATAGCCATTTTAATGTCAAATAAAATTGATTTTCATCCAAAAGTTATCAAAAAAGATAAGGAAGGATACTTCATATTCATCAAATGAAAAATCCACCAAGATGAATTCTCATTCCTAAATATCTGTGCTCCAAATGCAAGGGCACCTACATTCCTAAAAGAAACATAAGTAAAGCTCAAAGCACACATTGCACCTACCACAGTAATAGAGGGAGATTCAGCAACCCACTCTCATCAATGGACAGATCGTGGATAGAAACTAAACAGAGACATAGAGGAACTAACAGACATTAGGAGCAAAATGGGTGTAACATGTTTATAGAACATTTCATCTTAAAACAAAAGAATATACCATATTCTCAATCCCTCATGGTACCTTTTCCAAAATTAACCATATAATCAGTCACAAAACAGGTCTCAACAAATACAAGAAAATTGAATAATCTCACACATCCTTTCAGGTCACCATGGAAAAAGACTGATCTTCAATAATAAAAATAATGACATAAAGCCCATAAATACATGGGAATTGAACAACATTTTATTTAATGATAACTTGGTAAAGGAAGAAATAGAAAAAGAAATTAAAGACTTTTTAGAATTTAATGAAAATGAAGGCACAACATACCCAAACTTATGGGACACAATGAAATCAGTGCTAAGAGGAAAACTTATAGCTCTGAGTGCCTCCCAAAAGAAATTAGACAGAGCATACATTAGCAGTTTGACAGCACACCCAAAAGCTCTAGAACAAAAAGAAACAAATATACCCAAGAGGAGTAGAAGTCAGGAAATAATCAAACTGAAGGCTGAAATCAACCAAGTACAAACAACAATAACTATACAAAGAATCAACAAAATCAGGAGCTGATTCTTTGACAATATCAACAAGGTAGATAAACACTTAGCCAGACGAACCACAGGGCACAGAGAGAATGTCCAAACTAACAAAATCAGAAATGAAAAGGGAGACATAAAAACAGAATCTGAGGAAATTCAAAAATCATCAGATCTTACTACAAAAGCTTATATTCAACAAAACTGGAAAATCTATATGAAATGAACAATTTTCTAGACAGATACCAGGTACCAAATTTAAATCAGGATCAGATAAATGATCTAAACTGTCCTATAACTGCTCAAGAAATAGAAGCACTAATTAAAGGTCTCTCAAAAAATGAAAAGCCCAGGACCAGATAGGTTTAGTGAAGAATTCTCTCAGACCTTTATAGACCTAATACCAATACTTTCTAAACTATTCCAAGTAACAGAAACAGAAGGAACATTACCCAATTCCTTCTATGAAGCCACAATTATGCTTATACATATGCCACAAAAAGACACAAAGTAAAAGGACTTCAGACCAATTTCCCTTATGTGCATTGATGTAAAACAAACTCAAGAAAATCTTTACCAATCCTACATCCTACAGAGGACTAATATCCAAAATATACAAAGAACTCAAGAAGGTAGACTCCATATTAAAAATGGGGTACAGAGCTAAACAATGAATTCTCAGCTGAGAAATATGAAATGTCCGAGAAGTACCTAAAGAAATAGTCAACATCCTTAATTATCAGGGAAATGCCAATCAAAATAACCCTGAGATTCTGCCTCACACCAGTCAGAATGTCTAAGATCAAAAACTCAGATAATAATAGATGCTGGTGAAGATGTGGAGAAAGAGGAACACTCCTCCATTGTTGGTAGGATTGCAAACTGGTACAACCACTCTGGAAATCAGTTTGGAGGTTCCTCAGAAAATTGGATATTGTACTACATGAGGACCCAGTTACACCACTCCTGTGCATATACCCAAATGATGCTCCAACATACCACAAAGACATATGCTCCACTATGTTCATAGCAGCCACATTTGTAATAGACAGGAACTGTAAAGAACCTAGATATCCCTTAACAGAGGAATGGATACAGACAATGTGGTACATCTACACAATGGAGTACTACTCAGCTATCAAAAACAATGACTTCACAAAATTCATAGGCAAGTGGAATGAACTAGAAAATATCATCCTGAGTGAGGTAACCCAATCACAGAAAAACACACTTGGTATGCACTCATTTATAAGTGGATATTAGCCCCCAAACTTGAATTACCCAAGATGCAATCCACAGAACTTAGGAATCTCAAGAAAGATGACTGAAATGCAGATGCTCCCACTCCTTCTTAAAAGAGGAAAAATATCCGTAGGAGGGGATATGGAAGCCAACTTTGGAGCAGCGACTGAAGGAACAGCCATTCAGAGTCTGCCCTACATGTGGCCCATATATTTTCATCCACCAAAACTAGATAAGATTGATGAAGCTGAAAAGTGCATGCTGAAAGTGACTGGATATAGCTCTCTCCTGAGAGACACATCCGGAGCATGTCCATTACAGAGGTCAATGCTAGTAGCAAACCAGTGAACTGAGAACAGAACATTCCTTAGGGGGAATTAGAGGAAGGATTGAAAGAGCTGTAGGAGCTTGCGACCCCATAAGAACAATACCAACCAGCTACAGCTTCCAGGGACTAAACCACTACTGAAAGAATATACATGGACTGACACAGGGCTCCAACTGAATATATAGCAGAGAATAGCCTTGTTGGGGCATCAGTGGAAGAGGAAGCCCTTGGTCCTGCCAACGTTGAACTCCTATTGCATGGGGATGCCAAGGGGGAGGTATGGTGGGTGGGTGGGGTGAACACCCATATGGGGGGAGGTGAAGGCTTTGGGGGCTTATGGACTAGAAACCAGGATTGGGAATAGAATTTGAATTGTTAGTAAAGAAATATATCTAATAAAAATAAGAAAAAAGAAAAAAGATCAAATTTTATGTGTGTGTGTGTGTGTGTGTTTGTGTATAGTGAGACCAAATGTGCAATTTACATGTGTGTGTATTCATATATAACTTTTAATTATCATCATACTTTTTTAGGGAAATGACAATAAAATTCTGTACAGCAGCAAACAAACAAAGAAACAAACAAAAACTTAAAGTTATGCAGTATGGTGAATTCCTGATTTTTGCTTCATTGCTTTGTATATATAGCTAGCAAAACTGTGCTATACACTAAGATTGAGCTAAGAGGGTAAACTTTAACACAATGAAAACATAGATTAAATCAAAACAGAAATAAGGGACTCCTATAAGTTTATTTATTACATGAAACCTTTATTTGTTGATGAATTTGTTTGATTACATTTTAAATCTGGCTCACTTATTTCATTTTATAGTAGGGTTATAAACCTTTCATGAAGTACAGAGACATCTGTGTGATCTTCAGTCGAGCTTTATTGAATGTCACAGCTTCTGAGATGATATGGTTGTATACAGGCATAATCCTCAGGGTATCTGCTAACATTTGTTTGTGTAAGGAGGACTCAATTCCAAGCACAATCCTAAAGCCATATGCTGACATGCTAAAGTAAGAAAAATGGAAATAAATACAATTCCAAGACTGGGGGAGCTCACATTTGACCTGCCTCATTTAATAACGTATTAACAAAATGATTCTATGCTAAATAGAGTACTAAAAATTATGTCATATTAATTTTTCAGGAGCAGAACACAAAAATATTTGACCTTTAAAAGAAGTATGGAATAGAAAAGGAAGTGTATACCATTTAATGGGATCACAGTGTACAGTCAAACCTGCCTGTTTGAATGAATTGGAAATGCAGGAACAAATCTGAAGACAGATTTAGGTTTAGACTGAAGGCCCACTTTCATGAGTCATCAACAACTAAGATAGAATGGGCCACTTCAGAAAATTGTAAATTTCTTTTTTCTTAAAAAAAAGTCAAATCTTAGAAAAGACAGCAATTGCTTAGATCTTGTCAAGGTTTCTCAGAGACTAATGGATAAATGAAAGAGGGAATTGTGACATCCTTGCCAGTTCTGGGTTGTTAGAATATGTAAGATAAGAAGGGCAGTGATCTATGTAGTGAAGTAAAAGATCTTCACACAGAAACCAAATATAAATTATAAGTTCAATTGCTTTGGAGAATTTGTAGAAGGGGCATATCTGAGGATTCATTATGCCTTTGCTGGTATTGTTTTTTCCATATCTCTGATTTAATATAGTCATTTTCAAGGACCTTAATTTACTTTGCTCTCACACTAGGCCATTTTCAGTATCATCTGTGTTCTCATATTTTATATAATTCTTGAATGGGTTAGTCATATTACTTTGACTTATATGAATTCTTAATTGTTCTAAAATATGTGTTCCTTAAAAAGCGTTCATTGACTAAACACTGACTTAATTTTTCATACTCTGTATATAAGCCCTGTTTTGAAAATAATCCATAATAGAATTTGGCATGACCCCATTCCTTCAAGATCTTCTATTGAAATATATATATATTTTAATAGTGACTATCATTAGAATCAAAACAACATTCTCCCAGAGAAATATAGGATCATCTCAATGTAGTTCCTGACTTATCATTATGTATAGGCATACACATTACTGTGCATTATGTGCAGCCATATGCAAACTGAAGCAAAAAAAATGACAGGGGCAAGGCATTACAGAAAACAATTATTCCACAGAGGTGGCCATCACTGCCATGTAGGGCAGTGCTCTAGAACTCTGAAGAGGAAATGGAAAGAATAAAATGATAGATACAGGACTCTCTATTCATTTGACAAATGCTAACTAATCAATTTTGAGGTAAAATGAAAGCAATCTGCCCAGTTAAGTAGAGTGTTCATCTTATTTTTCCCAAAATTTAGAACTGCCGACAGACATACTCTCTGCCCGTCACCCTCTTTAAAGTGAAAACCTTTTCCTGGAAGGAAGGTATTCTTCCCAGACAGACTCATTTGGCTTATATTCTTACACAACAAATCACCTTCTTATCCTTTTTTTCTTTCCCTCTTGGATAATCTAGAGCTTCCTACAGCTTGTGTCACCGTTCTTTTGCCCAAGCAAGTGATAACACAAGACTGTGTTTTGCTGTAAGGATTTTTGCTTACTAGCAGGTATCAAATTTATAGAAACAAACTGTTCAGAGCCTGTATCAGTGCTACAATGAATAGAAGACTCAATTATCAATTTTCTTCACCAATGGGTACTAAGTACCTACTGATCACCAGGGTAGTTGTTTCAGGTACAATGAATGAGTTATTTGGAGATCAAATATGAAGACAAGGCGATTTTGTTTCTTTTCTTTTCCCTCATTCTTTACTTCCTTTTTATTTCTTTTTTACAAGTTCCTCTCAAAATCTCACTATTAGCCAACTATAGCCTTATCTTTTGCTTTCCTGTTTCTTTTAGAGTCTCTTCCCATTGTAAATAACCTGTTTCTCAAGTTAACAAACCCCTACAGAGACAGAGTCAGATACTCGAGTTGGTTCCCTTTCTGTTTCTCTTTTATTAGATTAATACAGAAAGACCTGAAGTTTAACATAACTGATTTCCTAAGAGTCAAGTGGGGATGCTACAGCAAAGGTTCAAACCTGACATGGTACCTAACTTCTGCAGTGAAGCACAGTACCTTGACTTACAGGTCTCACGGTGCTTCAGGAAGAATAAGACATAGACAATCCTGGGAGATGGGTTTCTTCTCCAATGATCCAGATTGATACTTTAAACTCAGAAGTAAGTATGTCATGTAGAAAAGTCTTCCCTAGAGTTTGTATCTGAATTAATATCCACCAAAAATTTAAAGTCTTTGTCTGAGCATTCTGGCCTTCCTGTGCTGTGCATACATGGCCATGTGTCTTGGCATTCCAGATATACTATTAGGCAGAACAGCCAAGTATTTTGTCTAGACTTACCATTCCAAGCCTAGCGACTAACAGAGCAAAAACCTAAAAAGGTCCCTACCTGAACCATTTGACCATACTGTGCTGTGCCATACACAGCCATGGGCTTTGATATTCCATGTACATTGCTAGGCAGAACAGCCTGGTATTTCATTGAAACCTGTGATCTAACCCAGTGATGCATTGATTGATGTCAATCTCATATCCCAAAGAAAGGGAAGATTTCTTACCATACGCTATTCCATGCTTACTCCTGGGATATCATTCAGCCCTCTTCTAGCTGCCAATGGGACCTTGAGTACATATGCAAAGGGGAGGAGTGGAGCTCAACTTCAGTGGCTATGAAGTTTCTGTGGAGAATTAATTCTACTTTGTGAAATTCTATGCAAGGTTTTTTCCTAAGTACATCTAAGCTTGTTTTGAAACGGTTAGTATAGCCTTTGAACCTGAAATTATCCAAAGATAATACTTACTGAGTATTTACTACTCAACAGACACATGTTCAAGTACTTTACACAGTTGATTTATTTCACTCTACGATTTTCCATGAAATTGGTTCTTACTATTCTTTAATAGGTAAGAAACAAAAACAGAGAAAGGTTCAAATCATATCCATAATAACAGACCCAGTAATTAGCAAGAAAATGAGTATATATAGCTGAGTTTCAAAGCTCCCTAACCATCTAATTGACATGTACATGTGTTGCATAGTTAGTGGCTTTTCTATTAGAATACCAGGTACTGTGAAATATTTGACCAATCCTTTCCTTTTAATTAATATTATACTGTCTGTAACCTATAACATGTATTTTAGACATGAAAAGGCTCAGAAAAACATATTATGTATTCCTCAATCTAGGATAGGGAAACAGTGTTGGAAGAATCTGATCATTAATTTGGGCACAAAAACAAACAAACAAAAACAAACCAAAACGAAACAAAAAAAGCTTAAAACAAACAAAACCACCCAAAATTCTAAAGCTTTCACCATTTCAAAGTACTATGAAGAAATACTAAGTAGAAACTTGCCCATGAAAGTAGGCAAGTTGTAGGAAGAAAATGAGGTGTTTCCACAGAAGAAGTGAGCAGGAGTGAATGCTGCATCTTTTCGGACTCGGCCTTTTGTTCTTAATGTAGAATGTATGATATATAGAGCTTACTTAGAGCTACACTAGCTCTTCATTATTTACACTGGTAGAGAGAAACTATTTTAAAATGCCCTTCTTAATCGTCAGTTTTGACTCAAGTCAGATCGCTTGAAAATGGCTTTTCCCACATTCCTTTCACCAACTAATCAATTTATGAGAGATGTTTTCAAACTTGTCTTCACACTAGAGAAACTCTGGAAGCTTTAAAATATCCTGGACCAGAGCTTCTGATATAATTGCTTTGAGATGTATCTCAAAGTACAGCATTGGGAAAAGTTTCCCATGTAGTTGTGTACACAGCAAAATTTTAAAATCAGTGACTTAACAAGACACCATTTGACCTCATTACCTGGACAACACTTTCCTGCCTACAGCTCTGCCTGCTTTCCTGGAGACTATGCTGGTACCAGGAACCCCAGGTAAGACTCTGTGTTGTATGCCTACGAACTCCTCTTAAAGCACACCCAACAGATATAGACTGCACCCTATTTACTGGGCTCCATTGTCCAGCCAAAAACTCCACATGCTTTTCTGGAGGCCACACCAGCATTAGGGAACTCAAAATATAAAAGTTCTGGGGATCTCAGAGGCAGCATTGGCACTGTGGTCCCACAGGCTATAGCTGAAACACTCTAATGAACCTGAAGACTCACTGATCTTCAGAACCACAGACCACTTAGTCCAGAAAACCAAAGAAAAATCAGAAACTAAGGGGAATAGAACACTCCAAACATCGATCTAACAAAAATAAATACAGAAATATGGACCTAAACACATAATAATCCCCAAACCCAGATGACTAGAAACCAGGACAAAAACAGCTAGAGAGTATGGTACCACCAGAGCCCATCTCTCTTACTACAGCATTTGCTGTATAATCCAACACAGCTGGTCACAAGGAAATGACCAAAAGTTAAATATTATAAAGATGATAGAGGCTTTAAGGTGGAAAGGATTAAATCCCTTAAGAAAGTACAAGAACGGAAAATCAAACAGATGAGGCAAAATATTAAAACTGTTCAAAACCCGAAAATGGAAAAAGAAAAATAAACACAAACTGAAGGATTACTAGAGATGCAAATCTAGGATCTGAAGCAATGGATGCAAGCATTACCAACATAACACACAAGATGAAAGAGTATCTCAGCCTTAAAAGATACAACAGAAGAAATTGATGCACAAGTCAAAGAAATGTTAAATATAAAGTGTTCCTGATGCAAAACATCCAGAAAATTTGGAATACTGTGAAAAGACCAAATATAAAAATAATAGGAATAGAAGAAGAAGAGCTCAAAGGCCCAGACCTTATTCTTTGACAAAATCATGGAAGAAATTTTTTTCTAAGATTTCCTAAACAAAGAGATGCCTATACATGAAAGAGACACAGAACACCAAATAGATTAGGCCAGAAAGCTATCCATCCTCCATTTCTACAAATAATCTAAACACTAAATTACAGAAAAATGAAAGATATTAAAAGCTAAAAGGTATAAAAATGTAACATAAAAAGGCACAGCTATCAGAATTATACTAGAATTTTCAAAAGAGACCCTAAAAGCCAGAAGGGCCTGGGCAGATGTCTTGCAGAATCTAAGAGATCACAGTCGTCAGCGCAGTCTCATATAGCCAGTAAAATTTTCAATCACCATAGATGGAGAAAATAAAATGTTTCATGAAAAAACTAAATTTAAGCAGTATCTATTCATAAATCTAGCTCTATAGAAGATGCCAAAAGGAAAGCTCCAACACAAGGAAGCTAGCTATACCCAAGAAAACACACCAAATATATACTTTTACACCAGCAAATCCAAAAGAAGGGAAACACATACACACACACACACACACACACACACACACTCACACCACCACCACCACCACCACCACCACCACCACCACCACCACCACCACCACTTCAAAATAACAGGAATTAACTGTTTATTGATCTTTAATATCTCTCAACGTCAATGGACTCAATTCTCTTAAAAAAAACCACACAGGCTAACAAAAAGGTTACAGAAAAAAGGATACAGCTTTCTGCTGCATAAAAGAAACACACCTCAGTAATAAAAATAGACATTTCAACAGAGTAAAGAGCTAGAAAAGGATTTTACAAAAAAAAAAAAAAAAAAAACAAATCCAAGAAGGAAGCAAGCTGAAGTAGTCATTCTAATATCTAACAAAATAGGATTTCAACCAAAAATAATAAAAAAAGAGATGGGGAAGGACAATTCATAGTCATCAAATGAAAAATCTACCAAGATAATATCTCAATTCTGACTTTATGCCATGCCTTATAAAAATAATCACTAAAATTCAAATCACACTTCAAGCTCCATGTATTAATAGTAGGAGATTTCAATACCCAACTCTTACCAATGGACAGGTCATCCACACAGAAACTAAATAGAGAAATAGAGACATAATGGAACTAAGAAACATTAGGACTCAAACATAAAAGAATATACATTCTTCTAACAACCTCATGGTACCGTCCCAAAACTGAGATACTTTGCCTATATATCCCCTCTATGAATATTTTTGTTTATCCTTTTAAGAAGGAGTGGAAGGATCCACACTTAGGTCATCCTTCTTCTTGAGCTTCTTGTGATTTATGAATTGTAACTTGGGTAATTCGAGCTTTTGGGCTAATATATACTTATCAGTGAATTCATATCATGTTTGTTTTACTGTAGTTAGGTTACGTGACGGAGAATTATACTTTCTAGCTCAATCCATCTGTCTATGGATTTCATGAAGTCATTGTTTTTGACAGCTGAATAGTACTCCACTGTGTAGACATGTCATATTTTCTATATCCATTCCTCAGTTGAAGGGCATCTGGGTTCTTTCCAGCTTCTGGCTATTATAAATAAAGCTGCTATGAACATAGTGGAACATGTGTCTTTGTTACATGTTGGAGCATCTTTTGGGTATATGCCCATGAGAGGTATAGGTGGGTCCTCAGGTAGTGCAATGTCCAATTGTCTGAGGAACCTTCAGACTGATATCCAGAGTGGTTGTACCAGCTTGCAATCTCACCAACAGTGGAAAAGTGTTCCTCTTTCTCCACATCCTCGCCAACGTCTGTTTTCAACTGAGTTTTTGGTCTTAGCCATTCTGACTGGTGTAAGGTGGAATCTCAGGGTTGTTTTGATTTGCATTTCCCTGATGACTAAGGATGTTGAGCAGTTCTTTAAGTACTTCTCAGTCATTTGATAGTCCTCAACTGTGATTTCTTTGTTTAGCTCTGTACCTCATTTCATAACAGGGTTATTTGGCTCTCTGGAGTTGACCTTCTTGAGTTCTTTGTATATTTTGGATATTAGCCCTCTATTGGATATAGAATTGTTAAAGATATTTCCCCAATCTGTTGGTTGCTGTTTTGTCCTAGTGACAGTGTCCTTTGCTTTACAGAAGCTTTGCAGTTTGATGAGATCCCATTTGTCAATTCTTGATCTTAGAGCATAAATCATTGGTGTTTTGTTTAGGAAATTTTCCCCACTGCCCATGTAATCGAGTCTCTTCCCCATATTAGTTTGAGTGTATCTGGTTTGAGGTGGAGGTCCTTGATCCACTTGGACTTAAGCTTTGTACAGGGTGATAAGAATGCATCAATTTGCGTTTTTCTACATACTGACCTCCGGTTGAGCCAGTACCATTTGTTGAAAATGCTATCTATTTTCTGCTAGATGGTTTTAGCTTCTTTGTCAAAGATCAAGTCAACATAGGTATGTGGGTCTTCAATTCTAGTCCATTCATCTATATGCCTGTCTCTGTACCAATACCATATAGATTTTTATGGCTATTGCTCTGTAATACAGCATGAGGTCAAGGATGATGATTCCCCTAGAAGTTCTTTTATTGTTGAGGATAGTTTTTACTATCCTGGGTTTTTTTTGTTATTCCAAATGACTTTGCAAATTGCTCTTTCTATATCTATGAAGAATTGAATTGGAATTTTGATGGGGATTACATTGAATCTGTAGATTGCTTTTACAAAATTGCCATTTTTACTGTATTAATCCTGTCAATCCATGAGCATTTCCATCTTCTGGTATCTTCTTCAATTTCTTTCTTCAGTGACTTTAAGTTCTTGTCGTGCAGATCTTTCATTGGCTTGGTTAGAGTCACATCGAGGCGTTTTACGTTATTTGGTACTATTGTAAATGGTGTCATTTCCTTAATTTCTTTCTCACCTGGTTTATCCTTTGAGTAGAAGAAGGCTACTGATTTGTTTGAGTTAATTTTAACCCAGCCACTTTGCTGAAGTTGTTTATCAGGCTTAGTTGTTCTCTGGTGGAACTTTTGGGGTCAGTTAAGTATGTATCATATCATCTGCAAATACTGATATTTTGACTTCTTTCTCTCCAATTTGTATCCCCTTGACCTCTTGGGGCTGTCTGATTGGTCTGGCTAGGACTTTGAGTACTACATTGTATAACACGGAGAGAGTGTACAGAACCAGAGGGCACAGAGAGTGTATCCAAATTACCAAAATCAGAAATGAAAAGGGAAACATAACAATAGAATCTGAGGAAATTAAAAAAAATCATCAGATGTTACTACAAAAGCCTATATTCAACAAAACTGGAAAATTTGGATGAAATGGACAATTTTCAGACAGATACCAGGTACCAAAGTAAAATCAGTATCAGATAAACCACCTAAACTGTCAGACTTAACTCCAAAAGTAATAGAAGCATTTAGTAAAAGTCTCCCATCCAGAAAGAGCACAGAACCAGATGGGTTTAGTGCAGAATTCTATCTGACTTTCGTAGAAGACCTTATACAAATACTGTCCAAACTGTTCCAGAAAATAAACACCGAAGGAACACTACCCAATTCCTTTTATGAAGCCGCAGGTACGCTTATACCTTAACCACACAGAGACCCAACAAAAAAAGAGAACTTAAGACCAATTTCCTTTATGAATATTGATGTAAAAATATTCAATAAAGACCATATCAAATGATCATCCATCATGAGCAAGTAGGCTTCCTCCCAGGGATGCAGGGATGGTTCAATATATGGAAATCAATCAATGTAATCCACTATGTAAATAAACTCAAAGGAAAAAACACATTATCATCTCATTAGATGCTGAGAAAGCATTTGACCAAATTCAACACACCCTCATGCTAAAAGTCTTGGAAAGATCAGGAATTCAAGACCCATACCTAAACATAGTAAAAGCAATATACAGCCGTATAGTAGCCAACTAAATGGGGAGAGAAACTTGAAGCAATCTCTCTAAAATCAGGAACTAGACAGTGGCTAGCTTTTTATAGGTGATCTTAAATAGTCAAATGCTGTGCTTAATCTAAAAGTCAAATGGGCAATATTTATAGGTCCCTAATAAGGAAAATTATTTGAAATTCTGGACATACTTGTAATAATTCCCATAAGAATTACAGAATACATATGTAAAATAGCTATCTCAGACATGTATCCTAGTAAAAGCTAACATCTATCCCATACCTTGTGATTCAAGATATTTCTTTAGAAATTTCTTGCAAGATATTATGCAAGTCCAAGTGGCCATCTTAAATACAAGAGCAAAAAACCAATTTTAAATAGATTCAACAAGCTGGTTTTGTGTGTGCGTATGTGTGTGTGTGTGTGTGTGTGTGTGTGTGTGTATGTTTGTGTTCATACACATATAAATGTGTAGTATGTATATGTATGAGTGTATATATGTGTGAATGTGTATATGCATGCATGTTATATTTACATACATGTGTGCATGCATGTGTATATGTATGTGTGATGTGTATGGATGTGTTATGTCTATGTGTGTATTTATATGCATATGCATGTACGTATGTGTGTGTATATCTGTTATATGTGTACAGGTGTACACATATATAGAGAGTAAATAAATAATGATAGAGAAATAGAAGAAAAAGAAATGAGAGAGAGTGAGGGTCAGTTGGCCAGAACAGGTGAGATAAAAAATAATGCCTTTGTATGAAATTCTCAGAACAATAAAAACTATAAACTATTAAAACTAATACTCCTTCAAATACTGATATAGAATGGACTGATGAAAGTTGTAAAGAGCTAGCATGCATATAATTCTTTCGGACCTCTTCATATCAAATATCCATCCATTCCCTAGAATGTTATCCAAAGTAATACATCACTTTCACTTATATGTTATTGACAGAAGAAAATCACTTGACCATAGTTAACTTGTTAAAAAAATAACTGTTTTAAATATCTGAATGGCTATTATATTGTGTTAGAAATAATACTCATATGCTTCTGGCATCACTTTGTTCTTAGAGTATGAGATATAAGAGATGCTTTAAAGTTTTGAAAATGAAAAGAACCAGAAATCTACTGTGCAATCATTGTCCATATTGTCTGTCCTATCTACCATTATTCTACAGCATCAATACAAGCATGAAGGAGATCATTATCTGTTAAATTTCTGACCTCAGCCCTAGAGCGGTCCGTATATTTGGCCATGGAGAGAAGCCAGAAATGTTCTGAATCCTTCCATACTAGCAAGAAAGCATTATGTCAATTTAGGGAATATACACAGCACAGAAGTAGATTAAGTCATCTTTAGTGATTTCAAATAGTGGAAGGTGGAATATAGGAAGAAACATTTAACATATGCACATTTTCTGATTATACCACTTTGACAAAACTGATGACCATTTAGCAGTGGGCATGATGGTGTGAACAAGAAGGAAAGCTCACTCTGAGGTCTTTATAAGCATTACCTGCTGTCCTTGGCCAAGGCACCTTTTCTGACACCTAACAATAGGGATAACATTCTTTTATAGAGCAGCCAACACCACATAGCCTTGAGAGTTAGTACAAAATAATAAGAAACATTTTCTATTACTATCTTGTGTGACAGTTGACCTAGTTCACAAAAGTATAATAAAATATGAATTATATATAGATTTGCTAGAGTAAGAGTTTGCTGAAAAATGGGGTTGTAAGAATAATAAGGTTGTAGGAATAAAATTTGACCAGGTATGGTAGTATGCACTTTGAATTCCAGCACTATGGGGGCGTAAGCTGGCAGATCTCTGTGAGTTATAGGACAGCTTGGTCAACATAGTGAGTAGCAGGGCCTACATACCAAGACTCTGTATTACTACAGGGAAAGGAAGAAAAGAATAATACTTGAGGGGGAGGAAGGAGGAGACATTTTAAGCTGCCTGAGGTGAGCCTGGAAAGTCCACCATAACAAAATATAATATCATATTTGCTTTATGAATTTCTATGACTATAACATAATTTTTACAGCATACATATTCCTTTCTTACAGATTTTGGAATTAAATCATGACTATAGAGAACTTTAGATGTGGGGGATCAGGATTGGTGAGAGAAGGCAAAGCTAAATAATCCATCTCTTTATTTTCCATCAAAATGGCTTGTGTACTAAATCTCAAGAAAAAAAATTCTCCAAACTAAATTTGGCCAAAATTCCTCTCTACCAGGACATTTCCTGCACAAAAAAATTATTTTAAAATGCTGCCTGATTTTTTTATGTGTTTCCACTTATTGTAAGTAATAGGTTTGAATTAGTTACCAAGATTTAATATTGTACTATTACAAATAAAATGTTAAAATAAGATCATTTCGAACAATTTACATAGGAATAATTTGAAATTATACTGTTGTTTTGAAAAATGTTTGCATTTGTTATTTCTTTGTTTAAGCTAAACTGGCCAATACACTATTTAATAGAATTCTTGGACAAAAGCATGAAGATAGTCTTATCTTTTATTTCATTCTTTCTACTTCAGTTATTTTAGAAATCTAATGTAAAATTCCTAATCACTGAGAATCCCAATTTCTGTGTGCAGCGTTCACTCTGTGAACAATGTTTTGCCTGATACAATTCTTCAATATAAAACATTCTTTCTAATGTGGTTTGTTGAGGAGCATCAGGATTGAGAAAAGGGTGTAAAAGCAGACATTAAAATCGTGTTGCCTTTTTGATAAACAACTCACTTAATGTTTTGGGTTTAACTTTTGGGAAATGTTTCACCACCAAACTACTTGCTGCACCTTAATGTCTGATAATACATGTCATACCATAATGGCTAGATACAATGAAAGTCCAGAGCAGTTGCCAGTAACTGGAACTGAAGTATTGAGTTCTATTGCAAACATAGGAAATAGCTTCAAGTATCTGTTGGCATACAGATTCAAATCAGAATTGTTTTGTAAGAAAATGAAGTAGGAAAATATTTTGACTCTCTCCTTTCATGTATTTCTGAATCTAGATTCAAAATTATATTTACTCTAAAATAAAGAAGACTTTAAAAAACAATCCATTCAATAATTAAAAATTAAAGACTAACGTTTAAGACATTTTCTATAGCAAATAACCATGTAAAGCTACAATAACTTTTAGTTAAACAGGCCAAGTAACACTATTTAATAGAACTTTTGGGTAAAATCATGAAAAATTATTGTCTATAATTTCATTGTTACTACTCCAGTTATTTTGGAAATCTAAATGTATAACAAACAAATATTAATGTGAATAAGTTTAAAACTATAAAACAAGTAAAGGTGTGATATTCTTAGTATCAGGACATTACAGAGTATGAGACGGGAGCCTAAGATACTAGGAAGAATGGGATTTTACAGATCGCTAAGGATCTGTAAGGAGCTACACTTGATAGCTATGAGAAGACTTAATGACATGCATGCCTTCATGTTTGGGTATGGCTGAGATGGAAATTAAATATAATAATAAGGATAAATTAGTCCTGAAAAAATAAAGGTCGATTAAAGTACTTGATAATAAATGGAAAATTTGAGTTGAAGTGATGATTGTGAAGAGAGGAGAAGAGAAGAAGGGTTTAACACAATACACTGATATATTAGGCTAGAGAATGGTTGCTGTGATTTTCACAGGGGAGAAGTATAATTAGAGGATCGTAACTAGGTCTGATCTCCAATCTTGCGCTAATGTGCTATTTTTAATAATTCATATTGAGAGCAGGTTTTAAGCTGCATAAAATTCTTGGATTGAAATCAATTTTATTACTTACTTTGAATAACTTTTCCCTCTGAGAACATTCATCTCATCACTATTCATTAATGGCATAGAGATGAACTCTGATTTCTGAAGTGTCCAGAACTTTTTAATGACTCCTAAAATTATATATATATATATATATATATATATATATATATATATTCTGTATGGTTGAGGTGAAAAAAAGGAAGAAGTTGTGAATTGTGAGGTTTCTTACAAAAAAGTTTTAAAACATTTTTCACAAAATTACTACAAGAATCCCACTTGCAATACAAGAGTATGATAAAGTAGGAAAGATGTTTGTGTGCATATAGCTTGAGAGCTGACCACTCTGCTTTGGACAGCCAATAACAGAACTTGCTCCTGAGATAGACTACTTTCTTTTCTCTCAGCAGTCAATAGTTGTCTGTACATTTCTGTCTAGGGATTTGAACCCATGAAATATTCCCCAATTCCACATTAACATGTCTGTTGCTATTGGTATTATTCTGTTTGTTTTTTCCCCTGCGGCTATTTCTAGGAGAGACTGTCTTAAAGAAGACATCCTTAACTCCTGGTCTTACAGCTCTTAGAATCTTTCCACCTCCTCTGCCATAACCTTCCAAGCACCACAGATGCATGAACTATGATATAGACTCGTGATTTGCGATGTATATAACTAGTATAACAGAAAACACTATCAACCTGAGAGTGCTGGAGATTGCAGGAAAGGGGTCTAAGGGAGTGGAACAGGGGTGGGGGTACTGGAGAGACAAAGGGGAGAAGTGATGTAATTCTACTTTAATTACAAAGACTTTTTTAAAAAGTAAAAGAATGAAAATTCAGTAGCAACCCAGCATAAGAGAAACACTGATTGTTTTTTGTTTGTTTGTTTGTTTGGGGGGGGGGGTCTGACGAAGGAGACCAATTTTGTTCCGATTTGCTTCTCTCAATAATTGCAACAAAATTACCTATGGAAACCCCCAGGATGTCCTAAATAGAATAAAACAAACAATTGTCCAGAAAACTCAGAACAGGAATAGTGACTTGGTAGTATATAAATAAGGTCTCTCTTCTGATGTGTGTCTGCCTTTATGGTATAGATGCTTGTGATCTGGAGTTAACAGTGGTCACACAAAAGCTGCAGTTGCTACTCTTACCCTCAGTACAGCAAAAATCCTGCACAGCCAGTGGTAGAATTTACACCTCACACCCTGGTTGCTGGGGCAGTGTCTTCCTTTTCTGAGTAGTTTTTTTCCCTTCTTTTTTCCTTTTTTCTTTTTTTATTGAATTTTTTAAATTTACGTTTCAAATATTATCCCCCTTTCTCAGTTTCCCCTTCAGAAACCTACTATCCCATCTGCCCTTCCCCTGCTTCTATAAGGGTGCTTCCCCACCTACCCACCCACCCTCCTCTCCGCCCTGGAATTCCTCTACACTGGGGCATCAAGTCTTGACAGGACCAACGACCTCTCCTCTCATTGATGTCCATGAAGGCCAACCTATGTTACATATGAAGCTGGAGCCATAGGTCTATCCATGTGTACACTTTGGGTAGTGGTTTAGTCCCTGGAAGCTCTGGTTAGTTGTTATTGTTGTTCTAATGAGGTTGTAAACCCCTTCAGCTTCTTCAATCCTTTCTCCAACTCCTCCAGTGGGGACTCCATTCTCAGTTTAATGGCTGGTTGCAAGCACCTGCCTCTGTCTTTTTCATGCTCTGGCAGAGCCTCTCAGGAAATAGTTATATCAGGCTCCTCTTGGCATGCACTTTTGGGCATCCACAATATTGTCTGTGTTTGGTGGCTGCATATGAGATAGATCCCCAGGTGGGGCAGTCTCTGGATGGCCTTTTCATCAGTCTCTACTCCACACTTTGTCTCCATATGTCCTCCTGTGTGTATTTTTGATCCCCTTTTTAAGAAAGACTGAAGCATCCACACTTTAGTTTTCCTTCTTCTTGAGTTTCATGTGGTCTGTGAATGACAGCCTCTTCCCTGCCACAGTAGATGTTTCCAGTAGAGCAGGTGGGCAAACCTTTCTCTTCCAGGTAGTAGGGTAGCACTGCACAAAGAAGGCAGAGCCTTGTAGTCTGGATGGCACCATACAAAACACAAAGGAGAGCTCTGAAGGTTTATAAACTAAAAGGACATTTTGCCCGCACATATCCCTCAGTGCTAAGATTGCTCCAGAACACACAAGAAAACTCCCCGCTGATGTAGATTTAATGTGAACCACAATCTTATAATATAAATCTCAAAATATCTAAGATACATTTGAAAATCACTCCGTGAACGAAAAGCTAGAAATATAAAAACATGGATCAATTAAACCCAGATGTAAAAGAAAAACATGCACAAGCAATGAGATAAAATAGATACTTATATGGTTGGATAAGTATTTAAAGGAAGCTAACATAAAAATGAGAAATTGTGAATATGCTTGAAACAATAAATGACAAAACATCTAAATATTGTGAAGTATAAACTAAAAAACTGGTAAATAAAAAAGTTATAACCCTTAAACCAAATATGCTGTACCTGGATTGTTCAATAATAGAATAAGAGGGGAAAAGGGAGGCAAGAGAGGGATCAATAGGAATGGTCAGATTTGTATATAGAAAGAAAACAGATTTTTAAAACTGTCATCCGTGTTTCTGTTTTTCTATCATATCTATCTGTCATCTATCATCTGTCCATCACCTTTGTATCCTCTGTCTATCTCTCTATTCATCCATCTATCATCTATCCATCCATCTATCTATCCATCTATCTATCTATCTATCCATCCATCCATCTATCCATCCACCCACCTACTTACCTATCTACCTACCTACTTATCACCTATTCATTCATCTTAGGTTTCTGCTGTGAAAAAGATCATGTCTGTAAATAAAAGATTTTTTATGTTTACAGCTACAGTTCATCACTAAGAGAAGTCAGCATGAGAACTCAAGGCAAGAACATGAAGGCAGAAACTAAAGCAGGGACCATGGAGGCGTTCTGTCCCCTGGCTTTTTTCTCCTCACTTGCTCAGCATCTCAGCTTGCTTTCTCACAAAGCTGAGGACCACCAGGGGTTGACTAGTGTAAACCAAGACTGCTCATCAGAAAAGTAATGAGAATTTTCTGGGTATTCTCTATTAGCAGCTAAAGATTCACATGCCCACTGTTTGCTAAAAGCTACTCCTGTCACTCTTCTTTCCTCCTGAAAGATTAAGTTGTCCTTCCTTCTTATTTTGTATCTTCTCAGGGTAACTTATTTTTCAGGTGGAAAAATTATAATGATGATTATGATCCACTTTGATTTTCTAACGTTTGTTTGTGGGAGTCTCATGAACCCTTTTATGTATTTTCTGGATATAATTCCAACAATTGTTTTCTATGTAAAAAACATAGGGAATTTGGGGGTGGAATTTCTAGTAAACAGGGGAAAAATAAAAATAAGGAAGTGCTCTGTGTGTGTTTGTGATTGTTACATTTGCAAGAGATCTTGAGCACAAACATTCAATCTTACATTATAATAGTGTTTTATTCCGATATTACTTTAACATTCTTTTTGTGGATTGTACTTGGTTCACTCATTAGAAAAACAAATGTCAAAACACAATGGGTCTTATACACAAAGCAAGATGCTTTTCATTTTCAAGGGTTAAGAGGACTCTAAAAATTTTAGATGGAGCACAGATGACGCAAATCTGTTTCTCCTGGAAACACACAAAGAAATACGTACAAGGGATTTGTGAAACATAGATCCAGACAGTTTAGGAGCACAGTGGGTACCCAGAGCCCTGTACCATGTCAAAGCTCTAAGATGGCAGTCACAGAAGACAGTGGGAATATGTGTCGGCATTTGGGCACAGAAGTGATTTACAATTTAGACCCAGGTGCATAGTGTAGAAAACTCTCTTGTGTGTTAGAATACCAACAGAATTCAGCCACAAAGAAGACACACAGAAATCCAGTTGCAGAACTCAGGGGAGACAGGTAGATAATCATGACACAGATATAATCCTCACATCTGGGGTCCAACACATCTTCAGTTCCCAGTTGTCACAGGCACCTCAGCATCAAGGTGGTACCACTATGCCTGACTCCCAGGACCCTTATGCCTGCAGCCTGGCCTCAGCACTGGCCAAGCCCTTCTTTCTCCTGGGTAAAGAGCCAGGGTTGCAGAAAGCCATACAGACTTCGGGTGTTATCCTTGCTCACACACAACTGAGCTTTGAGTAATACACAGGAGGCTTTGTCTTCACTGTTTCCAGGGCTGGGACTCACCATCACAGTTGGCTAAGGTGCTTGGAGACCAAGACATCTCATGGTCTCACTACTCATTATACATATATCAAGAACAGGACAGTCAAAAGGAATATGTAGGATCCCCTTTTAGAGTCACAACTCAAAGCAAATCTGAAGCTTTCACATGAACGGGTTTATATGGATGTTAGACTTCTCTAACAAGCGGTTACTGGATAACCTGGGCTCAGTTGAGCTACAGAGCCAGCAGCCAAATTCCTGCACTAGACAAGGGATGGTTGGTTAGCTATTTTGAGGTGTTGTGCTTTGAAGTGTTTTCTAATTACAGGCCATGATTACAGAATCCCGAGACAGCCTCTGGCCAGGGGCCAGAGTCTTTTATGAAGCACCCTTGACCCAGTGGTATCCTGGCAAACCTCAACCACATTAGCACTTCCAAAGTGGATAGTTGCAGCTATCTCCAGGCCTGAATATTTGCACCAGCAAAATTAAACAGAGTCTCTGTCTCTGCCCTTCACAGGGATGATTAGAACCAAGTGTTTACTTATCTACCATACATTCACCTAAACCACAGAGAATTGCAGCTAGGAACACCCTAAAGATCGAACAACATTTAAAATATTTTTTACAGCACCTTTAAAATAATTCACAAGGAAAACTCCAACAAAAGACATTTCGTACCAGCACACATTCATTAAGTAAACATGTCTTTTGAGGTTAGTGTACATATTTATTCAGGGGAGCTGCACAGATGCAACACAGTTTTTGCTCTTTAACTGTGAGGATCCCCTACCTCCTTCCTATACTGACACACACACACACACACACACACACACACACACACACACACACACAGAGGGGGGGCACACAGGCACAAACATACAGAAAAGCGCACTCGTGCGAGCACACACACACACACACACAGCACACACTGCACACATACAAACATGCACACAAACAAGACACCAACACTGCTTACCACAGATATGGTGAGAGTCATGACATGTTTGTCACAACTTGAGGTCTTTACTGGTCACTGTGGCATTACCCCATCATCCATGGAGGTGTCACTGAATTTTCTGGCATCACTGCCCAAGGTCTTCTGGTCCTGCTGTCAACCCTGTGCGCTATCTAAGCTCTGAAAACTTGTCCTCAGAGCCAGAATTCCTTCTGTTCTGCTGTCTCAGGGTCCCCAGAGCCTTCTGACTTGGCCAGTGCCTATTGTCCTCCATAAGTAAGTGTGGACTTCCAAATAAAGAGCTCAGTATAATGTATCACAGAGGTTAAAGATTAAATCAGTATGTAAGTGCAAAATCAACTTGAGTCATCTTTATAAAATGTCAAACAGGGAGAAAACTTCCAGAACAGTCAACCAGTGAAAATCAGGACACCTCAACACTATGGATCAATATATTCTGTCTTTAGTCTCATAATATATTGAATATGGAGTGAATTATAATTTTATTATTTAAGACTTGGATTCATATAAATCTATCAAATCAGCTTATAAGGGAAATGTTTGAAGATTATGAATTCTTAATATTGAGTTATATTTCAACTGTATGATGCTTCTACATCAATGGTAAAAGTTGCTATTTTTATTGTTTTGTTTGTAGAACTTTGTGAAAATACTCAGAAACATTAACATGTTTTCTGGCTTCTGTTTTCTTCTCAGGAACATTTTAACAATTTTGTATTTTAAATCTATTTGTGAAATTAAAAAGTTAACAGGAATTATTTATTTAAATAAAAAGTAATTATGTGTTTGAGTAATGACAAAATGAAAATTAATAAAATATCATGTTCAATATCAAAATGAACAAAAGTAAAACACTGAACATAAGAAGGAAGATAAAGCATACTAATTAATTTTGTCACATTGCTGTGGCAAAATAACTGACAAAGGCCACAAATCGTCAATGTACAGAATATGAGAAACTTCAGAGTGGTCAGCCCCTAATCAGGCCACTATATAACACTGTTATCTCCTTCCTAGGCTCAGGAATTCTTATGGTACAAGGAAGGAAAGATTGTATAAACTTGAGTTGGTAGATAGATGACTACATTGAGATAAAATTTTCTGAACTTAAAGGGCCATCAGAAATATTAACACAGCAGTTGTGAACGTATGGATAAAGTCTATGCAAACTCAAGCTAGACACAGTCTCAGTATGGAGGGTGAGTGGTCATCAAGCACCACTGCTAGGTGAAGAACTATTGGTAATTAATACTTGCCGGATGAGAGAGAGTACGTTTTCTTTAAGGGTGTGGCATCTGGTAGGTAGACCACTTTCAGGTAGACAGGTTCATATTCAGGAGTGTATAGGTAGCAGGACTGAAGAGTTTAAAAAGAGAAAGGAGACTGAGGCACAAGAGGAAGAGGAAGAGGAGGAGGAGAGGATGAAAAAAGCAGAAGAAAGAAGGAGGAGTAGGAGGAAGGAGGAAGAGAGGGAAGAGGAGGAGAAGGAAGAGAAAGAAGAGGAGGAGGAGGAAGGAGGAAGAGAGGGAAGAGGAGGAGAAGGAAGAGAAAGAAGAGGAAGGAGGAGGAAGGAGGAAGAGAGGGAAGAGGAGGAGAAGGAAGAGAAAGAAGAGGAAGGAGGAGGAAGGAGGAAGAGAGGGAAGAGGAGGAGAAGGAGAAGGAGAAGGAGAAGGAAGAAGGACGAGCAGGAGGAGGAGGAGGAGGAGGAGGAAAAGAAATAAACTCAGTGGAACATGGGCAAGGATGAACATGGAAGGAGTTGTGGCAATTACTTAGGGTCAACATACATTGTATGAAATTCTCAAAGATTTAATACAGTTTTTTAAATCAATGAATGATTTCTTTAGACTTATAGTTTGAGTATACAGTTCATCATGAGGCTAAAGTCATGGAAGCAGGATACTGAGATAACTAGTCACATTACATTCTGAATCAAGAGGCATAGTGTGATCAATGTTGATGTTCAGATTAGTTTCCACTTTTACTTAGTATACAATTCCAATCCATAGATTGTTGTCAACCATAGTAACACCTTATTCAAGTAAGTGGGTCTACTTACTTGAATTAACTTTTCTTGATAGGTATATTCAGAAACTTTTCTCTTAGTTGAATCTAGATTTTGTAAGATGATGTCAGTTTTAGCCAGAGCATCAAATAAGGACTAAATTGTGTATGAAAATGTGGTAAAGAGATTAATACACCTTAATGCTAAGTGCTAATGATTCTTAGCTAAATCTGTAGGGCCACACTACACACACACACACTACAGAGAAATATCAAGGGAATAGGAAACTTAGTAATCGTGTTTTAGCTAAAATTGCATCCAAGAAAAGCCAAAGCTTGCAAGGTTAACTTTCAATGTTTTTGAGAATGACTCTTAATGATTATCTCTTCTGCGTGCAGTCTAGCTAGATATTTTAAACTGAAATGTCCTCTTTATCATCAAATATAATATATAGTTTTCATTAAGATAGTGCATTTAATATACAAAATTGTTATACCATGAATTCTGGATCACAACTCTAGTTTAAGATCAGAAAGGAGCTGGAAATATGCACCTAAATTATTCCTTATTTCTTTTATCATTTACCCATAGTGGTTACACATCTATCTTATAACACACACACACACACACACACACACACACACACACACACCAGCATGCAAATTGAAAGGAAGTATCTTGGCAGAGACCTTTATTTATTGCTCCTTTGCCAAAACTAAAAGTTTATGGTTGAGCAGCTGGAGAGACAGTTAAGTAGCAGAAAGCTTTCCTGGCATAAAAACCTATGTTCAATTCCCAATTTCACCAAAACAAAACAAACATAAACCAGTGTACAATTGAATCATTGGATACTTTTATATTTTGGTGGCATTATAGAATTTAACAATGTTCTAGAAAAATCCAAATACTTTATATATGATAATTTACTTTACATTCAAAATCATTATTTTTATAACATGGTTTTGAGTTTTTCAAACCTGTGTCCTGAGTCAACTGGAAACAGTTAAGACATAATCTAGAATGCATACTAAGCACACATTTTGTCGTGCATTGTTATTCATTCTAAACTTATATCTTTTTTCTTACATTATTCGTACTTGCGGTGAACTGCCTGGAAATGACATTAGAAATTGCTTGAGCTCTAACTGCTTCTTTGCTTTATAACAAGACACCTTCATGGAAACTTCCGCCCACCAGATATGTGCCAAAGACAAGGTTTTATGTTCTATTTCTTCCACAGACAGCGCATCAGCATATTCATTTTAATGTGTAAGATAATTCTTTTAGAGCTTGCATACAGTTTATGTTTTTGAATGCTTTATGTGTACATACTATGCTTTTCCAATCCAAAGTAAAATTGACCACAAAGCTATTAAGCTCTCTGGATGAAAATAGAAAAGGATAATAAGCACAATGTTCCACTTTATATTTGATAACTCTTGAGTCTAAGAAAGAACAAAATTAATCTTTATTTGACATCTACTAAAATCTTATATTGGCATACCTCTTGTTCATTTATAACCTATTTATTTGATATTTATTATAAAGACTTTACCAAAGACTTAAACTTCAGTCAAAAGTAATTCTCATGGAGATAGCTTTGATGAAGAAAAAAGACAAATCTAGCTTGTAAGAAGACTAAATGTCTCAAGAGAGCTTTTAATAGAAGATGGGCCCATGTAAGTAACAATCTTTGTGTAAGCCATTGGTCCCTGATTTTCCTTGGTTACAAGGAACTTGATTTCTTAGGAAATGCATTTAATAAAAGGATGAAAGTTACAACTTTATAAGCATAGAATAATATATCTTATGTTAACGTCTGTGTTTTTTATCCCCATTACAACTACTGTTTTAAATTTCTCTCTTGATTTTATTTTGCTCACAGTAATATTCCAACCCGTGTAGCCATGGTCCAAACAATCTTAGGTCAATAATTCTGGAATACTAATCACTGAACCACACATTGGTTGTATGTTTTAAGCTTCATAAGTTAAAAATTAATATATCCATATGGTGTCTGTTTGCTGGTTATATTCATAAAATATCCTCGGTATGTGAATTAATTTAAATAGTTCTAGGAGTCATCATTGACAAAGATTAGAGTTCATCTTTTCAGGGACTTTGTAAACATCTAGAGAAAAGTGCCTATCTTTTATGATGAATGTGATGAATACAATTATGTATTTGGTTTTTGTAGATAAAACTAGTTATGTGATTTCCTCTCTGTCCATCTGATTAGATATTCATTGGGTGCATTTTTTAAACATGGCTCTTTATGAAATGAATGGGGATGTAGAAGGAACTTTCTTGGGTTACCCAGTTACTTTTCACAGGTTTTGCTCCTTCTTTCCCTTGAACTTTGTGGTAAGACTTAATGTTGAAACTACTTTTTTTACTATCATGAGAGGAAGAGATGTATGGGTGTCAATGGCCTTGGTGTTGTGATTATTCCAATGGGGCTGGTTCTGTTTTTGTATTGTTTGTTTGTCAGTTGTGTGGTAGGTCCAGTAGAGAAGAGTATAAAGGTCTATATGCTTGACATCACTGCTAATGATGCTCCTGTCTACTTCCTGGACATAAGCAGGAAGTCAGGTTCCCATCCAGTTATACACTGACAGCTAATCTCTACTGTATTTCCTACTGACAAACCGAATGGTGAAAGATCCCAGAGGAATTTCAAATTCCCCTAAGCAGATGCTGTCAGTGTTGGGTGGCCATTACTATTATATGGGTGCCTACATATTTTCTTGGAATCCGAGAGCTTCCTATCTGTTCTTAGAGCAGCAGTGATGTTGTATGGAATTAGTCTTTACTGAAGGAAACACCCCACTGATGACTTTCAGAATTTTTTTTTATTTATCTAGTATTTCTGTGTCTTGGATAGAAAATTTTAAAACATGATACCATTTCCACTAGCCAGCTTAATATAAATAGCTGATCAGCATATGATCCTGGGGAAACCAATTTAAAATACCAAACTTAGACATATCAATTTAAGTTCCTATCTACAAGAAAGCAAATAGAACAGGCTTCTCTCTTCTCGTGAAATGTTAGTATATAGAAATCTATGGGTGCTATCTGCAGTTTCACATTCTGACAATAGTTTTTAAACACTAAATCCTTTATATTTCATTGTATTATTTTAGTTATAATTACATATTGATCATACATAATAATATTTCATAAAAAAATATCATGCAAACACACACACAAACATATGTATGTGTCCTGTGTATGTGTACCTATACACCCATAAATATACACATATATCATATGTACATAAAAGACTGAAAGGAAGAGAGAAAAAGGGAGGGATAAAATTGTTTATGTATTTTTCAAATATTGACTCAGAATTGTTGTATTTTGGCAAGCCCAAAATCCAATATGTAATCACAAAGATGGCGATTATGTCTGAAGCGCACACTTCACCTTCTGCCAGAGTTGTTTCTTGCTCCCTAGAGCCCATTCTTGGTTCCACTAGGGCTTCCAGCTGATAGCACAAATTTCACTTTTATTTAATAAGAAAATAATGTTTTTATCATAGACTACTTACTTATATTGTGATATATTAAAAAACAAAAGCACCCAAAAGTTACTGGTAAGATTCTAAGACCAACAAAGTTGATACCCACTCAATAATATAGTTGTTGTGGGTATAATCACAACAGTTTGGTTTCTCAAAACAACCTAATAATTTGTTACTAATCTACTGAATTGACTATACTTTTACCTATAAATATGATGTAATTTTAATTTCATTAGAATATCTCCACATTTCATGACTTTTACTAAAAATACATTTTGAGTTCTCAGACAGATACCTCCTATTTCAGTCATCTTAAACCACATGGCTTTTTATTTTCCTAGGTATAGGCAGTATGATAGGTGACGTTCATTGTATATTTTTGGTGTTAAGACCTTTCAACATTAAAGTACTTCTTCTTTTTTTTTCTTGCTAAAATACTTGCAGTTGTCCTGGTAAAAGTTCTTTTTTTTAAATTAACTTGAGTATTTCTTATATACATTTCGAGTGTTATTCCCTTTCCCGGTTTCCGGGCAAACATCCCCCTAATCCTTCCCCCTCCCCTTCTTTATGGGTGTTCCCCTCCCCATCCTCCCCCCATTGTCGCCCTCCCCCCAACAATCTAGTTCACTGGGAGTTCAGTCTTAGCAGGACCCAGGGCTTCCCCTTCCACTGGTGCTCTTACTAGGATATTCATTGCTTCCTATGAGGTCAGAGTCCAGGGTCAGTCCATGTATAGTCTTTAGGTAGTGGCTTAGTCCCTGGAAGCTCTGGTTGCTTGGCATTGTTGTACTTTTGGGGTCTCGAGCCCCTTCAAGCTCTTCCAGTTCTTTCTCTGATTCCTTCAACGGGGGTCCTATTCTCAATTCAGTGGTTTGCTGCTGGCATATGCCTCTGTGTTTGCTGTATTCTGGCTGTGTCTCTCGGGAGAGATCTACATCCGGCTCCTGTCGGCCTGCACTTCTTTGCTTCATCCATCTTGTCTAATTGGATGGCTGTATATGCATGGGCCACATGTGGGGCAGGCTCTGAATGGGTGTTCCTTCAGTCTCTGTTTTAATCTTTGCCTCTCTATTCCCTGACAAGGGTATTCTTGTTCCCCTTTTAAAGGAGGAGTGAAGCATTCATATTTTGATCATCCGTCTTGAGTTTCATTTGTTCTAGGCATCTAGGGTAATTCAAGCATTTGGGCTAATAGCCACTTATTAATGAGTGCATACCATGTGTGTTTTTCTGTGATTGGGTTACCCCACTCAGGATGATATTTTCCAGTTCCGACCATTTGCCTACAAATTTCATAAAGTCATTGTTTTTGATAGCTGAGTAATATTCCATTGTGTAGATGTACCACATTTTCTGTATCCATTCCTCTGTTGAAGGGCATCTGGGTTCTTTCCAGCTTCTGGCTATTATAAATAAGGCTTCAATGAACATAGTGGAGCACGTGTCTTTTTTATATGTTGGGGCATCTTTTGGGTATATGCCCAAGAGAGGTATAGATGGATCCTCAGGCAGTTCAATGTCCAATTTTCTGAGGAACCTCCAGACTGATTTCCAGAATGGTTGTACCAGTCTGCAATCCCACCAACAATGGAGTAGTGTTCCTCTTTCTCCGCATCCTCGCCAGCATCTGCTGTCACCTGAGTTTTTGATTTTAGCCATTCTCATTGGTGTGAGGTGAAATCTCAGGGTTGTTTTGATTTGCATTTCCCTTATGACTAAAGATGTTGAACATTTCTTTAGGTGTTTCTCAGCCATTCGGCATTCCTCGGCTGTGAATTCTTTGTTTAGCTCGGAACCCCATTTTTAATCGGGTTATTTGTCTCCCTGCGGTCTAACTTCTTGAGTTCTTTGTGTATTTTGGATATAATCCCTCTATCAAGTTGTAGGATTGGTAAAGATCTTTTCCCAATCTGTTGGTTGCCGTTTTGTCCTAACCACAGTGTCCTTTGCCTTACAGAAGCTTTGCAGTTTTATGAGATCCCATTTGTCGATTCTTGATCTTAGAGCATAAGCCATTGGTGTTTTGTTCAGGAAATTTTTTCCAGTGCCCATGTGTTCCAGATGCTTCCCTAGTTTTTCTTCTATTTGTTTGAGTGTATCTGGTTTGATGTGGAGGTCCTTGATCCACTTGGACTTAAGCTTTGTACAGGGTGATATGCATGGATCGATCTGCATTCTTCTACATGTTGACCTCCAGTTGAACCCTCACCATTTGCTGAAAATGCTATCTTTTTTCCATTTGATGGTTTTGGCTCCTTTGTCAAAAATCAAGTGCCCATAGGTGTGTGGGTTCATTTCTGGGTCTTCATTTCTGTTCCATTGGTCTATCTGTCTGTCTCTGTACCAATACCATGCAGTTTTTATCACTATTGCTCTGTAATACTGCTTGAGTTCAGGGATAGTGATTCCCCCTGAAGTCCTTTTATTGTTGAGGATAGTTTTAGCTATCCTGGGTTTTTTTTTTTATTCCAGATGAATTTGCGAATTGTTCTGTTTAACTCTTTGAAGAATTGGATTGGTATTTTGATGGGGATTGCATTGAATTTGTAGATTGCTTTTGGTAAAATGGCCATTTTTACTATATTAATCCTGCCAATCCATGAGCATGGGAGATCTTTAGTTCTTAAGTTAGTAATAGCTTAAACTGAATTGAGAGGTTCATTTAAATCAATGAAAAACAAACGCCAATGAAAGAAAATGCAAATCTCTCACTTCTATACAGATAAGAGATAGTATACTCTGGAACTATATATGAGTGAGACTAGCTAGAAACACAAATTGAGGTTATACAGAATTGGGACAGAGTTTTTACAGTAACAGAACAAAGAAAATCACCCTAAAATCATTTCTAAATACATTGGAGAAAGCAAATATACAAGTGACATAAAACAGTGATATCTTGACTTTAGGTCTCAGAGATGCTCTGGCAACATTCTCACCCTTTGTCAGGCAGAAAATAGTGCTTTATGTTTGCATTTTATCGTGTTTACCTAACAGTCACAAAGATGTTACATCACACCCAGAGATGGCTAATGAATGGCTATTAAGGAAATAAGGCATCTTGAGATAATTTGTAGTTATGCCTGGACCTCATACATCCCAACCTCCTCACTATCATTGTATCTCCAGTCAGCCCATTGTCAAGTAGATGTGCCACTTTCTCCAGAAATTTTCATTCGTCCTACCGTGGGTTTGCTACTGATTTATTGAAGATGCTTTTTTAGAGAAAATTCATGACATTGCCATCAACTATATAAAAATAAACCTGTTAAGAGTGTTGCTTAATGAAAGGAATTTCATGAATAGCACTGTGAAGTAGGAACTTAGTGATTTGTACACAGAGATAAGAAATGTATATCAAGCAGAAGCTGACCTCAAATGAACAACTTTAACAAGGAGCCAGAAAGAAATGAAGAGAGAAAGAAAGAAAGAAAGAAAGAAAGAAAGAAAGAAAGAAAGGAAGGAAGGAAGGAAGAAAAAAAGAAAGGACAGAAAAGAGAAATGAACAAAGAAAGGAAGTGGAATGAAAAGAAAGGAAAAGAAAAAGGGAAGAAAGTAAAAGGAGAGAAAGGGAGAGAGAGAGAGAGAGAGAGAGAGAGAGAGGGAGAGAGAGAGAGAGAGAGAGAGAGAGAGAGTTTAAATTCCGATTTTCACCTCCATTTCCTGTGAATTATTAGACGATCATAAAGTAGTTTGGTCTTGTAAGAAAAGCTATTTGATTTTTGCAGAAATACCTCAGGTGAATAGTATCTTTAAAAATCTAATTCAGAGGAAGAAAAGTCAAGAGACCATTACCCTGTGTTTCTGGAAACTGTTCCATGCATGGTAAATAGGATTCATTGCTTGGATCTCTTTGGGAAAACAAGGCCCCTGAAACTGGCTAGCTCACTGCACAGCAATATACCACCCCAGTAGCAGCTTATATTGGTGAGTTTTACCTTATGATCAGAAGGTTTTATTTTCTACTAGGAAGGCATATGAAGAGGGCCTCTTAAGGTAAAACAGGAGTAAGCTTGTTTTGAGAAATATTTTTATTCTAAAAGTGATCATTCAGTTATTTTCTGATTAGAGTGAGGATTCTTTGTTACACAATGTAAGTTGCAACAGGAAGAAAGGGATCCAAATGCAGGCAAAAACGTCAGAGACAGCCCCCACTCCACTTACTAAGGGACACATATGAAGACCAAGATGCATATATGCTACTTAAGAGTAAGGGACGTAGGTCCAGCCCATGCATGCTTTTTGGTTGGTGGTTCATTCTCTACGAGCCACCAAAGGTCCAGGTTCGTTGGGTCTGAGTCTGCTTGTGATGTCTGTGACTCCTCCCACTCCCTGAATCCTTCATTCTAATCTACTACAAGACTTCCCAAGCTCTGCGTAATACTTGGCTGTGTGGTCTTCTCATGTTTTCTTCAGCTGCTGAATGAAGCCTCTCAGAAGACAGTTATGCTAGGCTCACATCTGCAAGCATAGCAGAGCATCATTAACAGTGTCAGGGGCTGGCTCTCTCTCATGGGGTGAGCCTCAATTTGGCCTGTCATTGGTTGTCAGTTTCTTCAATCTCTGTTTCATTTTTATCTCAGCACTTTGTGTAAGCAGGAAAATTTTTGGGTCAAAGGCTGTGTGGATTTGTTGGTGTCCCCCTCCATACTTTGGAAGACCCACCTTGATACAGGAGATGGACATTTCAGGATCAATATCCACAACTGCTAGAAGTCTCAACTAGGGTCTCTCATATAGATTACAAGGAGACCCCCTTCGCCCCAGATATCCAGCCCCCATTCTTTCTGATTTCCTTTCTCTCTCCCAGCCTTTTGCCCCTACTCTCCCCACACATGATTATCACCCAGTTCCCCTTCCCACCCAGTTTCCTCCATCCATCCACTTCTGATGTCCTTTTTCCCCTTCTCTGTGAGATTTAAGAATCTTGCTTTGAACCCTCCTTTTTATTTAGCTTCTTTGAATATGTGGATTGTATAGCATGGTTATCATGCAGTTTTTGGCTAATATCACTTAGAAGTGAGTGTATATCATATGTGTCTTTCTGGGTCTAAATTACCTCATTTATGATAGTATCTACTATTTCTATTCATTTGTCAGAACATTGGAGGATGTCCTTGGTTTTTGTTGTTGTTGTTGTTTGTTTGTTTGTTTTTATTAATTACTTTATTCCTTTACATTTCAAATGATATCTCCTATCCTGGTTATCTATCCATAACCCCCACAACCCATCTTTCTCTATCTACCCCCTCTTTATCTTTAATAGATGAGTAGGATTACACTGTGTAAACATTTTCTTTATCTATTATTTGATTAAGGGACATCTAGGTTGTTTGCAATTTTCAGCTATTACAAATAAAGCTGATATGAACATCATTGGGCAGGTGTCCCTGGTATGGTGAATATCTTTTGGATATATGCTCAGTTGTGGCATAGCTCGGTCTTAAGGTAGAGCTATTCCCAATTTTCTGAAAAACTGCCAAACAGACTTCCAACGTTTTTGTACAAGTTTCCACTCTCAACAGCAATGGAACCAACCAGAACTCTTTCTCTTGCCCTACATCCTCTCCAGCCGGTGCTGTCAGTTTAGATTTTCATCTTAGCTACTCTGATGGATTTAATATGGAATCACAGAGTCATTTTGATTTGCATTTCCCTGATGATTAAGAATACTGAACATTTCTTTTAGTGCTTTCAGACACAAGATATGCTACTGTGGATAATTCTCTGTTTGCTTCTGTGCTCATTTTTTGAACAGGATTATTTGCTTTGTTGGTGTCTTGAGATATTTTGGTCATTAGCCCTCTCTCAGATGCAGGATTGGTGAACATCTTCTTTCATTTTTTAAGATGCCATTTTGTCCTAGTGATGGTGTGCTTTACCTTATGAAAGTCTTTAGTTTCATGAAGTTCCATTATTTAACTGTTGATCCTAGTGCCCGAGCAGTTACTCTTTTGTTCAGTAAGTTGTTTCCTGTACCAATGCTTTCAATCTACTCTCCATTTTTCTTATTTAGTATGCTGAGTTTTATGTTGAGGTCTTTGGTCCATTTGGACTTTAGTATCATGCAGATTGACAAATATGATCTATTTGTACTCTTCTACATGAAGACATCTAGTTAGAGCAGCATCATTTTTTGAAGATTCTCTCCCTTTTCCATTTTATATTTTTGGCTTCTTAGTCAAAGATAAAGTTTATGTAGATGTGTGAATTTATATTTGAGCCTTAAATTCAACTTCATTAATCAATCTGTCTGTTTTAATGCCAATACCATCAGTTTTTATTACTACTGCTGTGTAGTAGGGTTTGAAACCAGGGATGGTAGGACATCCAGAAGTTCTTTTATTGTACAGGACTGCTGTAGATAACCTGGGTTTTTGTTTTTCAATGTAAAGTTGAGTATTGTTCTTTCAAGGTCTATGAACTGTGCTGGAATTTAGATGGGAATTGCATTAAATCTGTAGATTGCCATTTTTACTATGTTAATCCTAATGATCCATAAGCATGGGATATTTTTCCATCTTCAGATATCTTCTTTGATTTCTTTCTTTAGAGACTTGAAGTTCTTGACATAAAGGTTTTTCACTTTCTTGATTATAGTTACATCAAGGTATCTTACATTCTTCATGGCTATTGTAAAGAGTGCTTTTTCCCTAATTTTTTCAGCCCATTTATTTGTTATATAAATGAAGGTTACTGATATTTTTGAGTTTTGTATCCAGATGCTATGCTAAAGATGTTTAACAGTTGTAGAAGTTCTCTGGCAGAAATTTTGGAATCACTAATGTATGCTATTATATCATCTGTGAATAGCAATTCTTTGATTTCTTTCATTCTAATTTGATCTCCTTTGGTTGTCTTATTGCTTTAGCTAGGCCATCAAGTATTATATTGAAAAGGTAGGAAAAGAGTGGGCAGCCTTGTCTGAGTTGACATGTGTGAGTTTATGGGTCTGTAAGACATCTGCTTAGGCCCTTCTAGCTTTTAGAGTATTTATTGAGAAGTCAGTTGTGATTCTGTTAGGTCTGCCTTTATATGTAACTTGGTCTGTTTTTCCTTGCAGCTTTTAATATTCTTTGTTTTGTATATTTCATGTTTTGATTATTATGTGGTGGAGAATGTTCTTTTTTATTCAATCTATTTGGTAGTCTGTAAACTTCTTGTATGTTTATAGGCATACATTGATTTTTTTTTAATTTGGGGATATTTTCTTCGAGTATTTTGTTGAAAGCATTTTCTGAGAATCAAAGTAAGTCTTGGAGCTGGGAATCTTTTACTTCTTCTATTTCTATTATTATTAGTTTTGGTCTTTTCATAGTGATTTCTTGGATGGTTTCTGTCAGGCACTTTTTAGATTTAACATTTACCTTGGCTGATGTATCAATTTTTAAGTGTTCCTCTATACCTGAGATTCTCTCTTCTATCTTTTGTATTCTGTTTATCATGTTTGTATCTGTAGTTCCTGTTCTTTTCCGTAGGTTCTCCAGGATTCCCTCAGTTTGTGGTTTCTTTACTGCTTATACTTCCACTTTAAGGTCTTGAATAGTTTTATTCATCTCCTTCACCTGTTTAATTGTATTTTCCTGTTATTTCTTTAAGGGATTTATTAATTCCCTCTTTAATGACCTCTATCATCTTTGCGAGATTGGATTTAAGGTCATCTTCTTGAGCTTTGACTTTTTTATATTATCAGGGGCTTGCTGTAGTAGGATAGCTGGGCTCTGGTAGTGCCATATTATTAGGCTCTCCTTGATTGTGTTCTTATGCTGACCTTTAGCCATCTGGTTGTCCCCGGTGTCACTATCCTATCTTGACGTTCTTGAGGTTGGTAGGCCTCCTCAGGAAGGCAGGTAGAGCAGTGGCTCAGATGAATGAGTTCAGGGGACCCTGTATAAAAAGTGATCAATAATTGTGAGTGCCCACAGACTTTATTGATTTCATGTAACAAATCTGGCCATATTAGCACATCGAGTACTCTAGAGCGTACTGGTATTAATTATTACCAAATGCTTCTCCATATGTTCTACTTGTATTAGCCACCTAGAATTACAATAAAATGGACACATACAGAATATAATGAAGATGTTCTTAAACGTTATAATTATAGAGAAGTTAGAAATATTTCCAACAACATCAATTAATGAGGAAGTAGTCCTTAGCAAATTCTCCTTTTCAGGAAAAAAAATAAAAATAAAAGAGTAAATGTGACATTTCATAACACACAAATGAAATGAGAGAGATCACGCTCTATGGCTTTAGAAAAACATAAATCTTCCCTGCAAGATCTAATATGACTGTGTTTCTTTTGGATATTCCTCCATGGTTGATTTTTTACACACATTATGCCTTAAATAATTTTCTATTTAGTGCGATGCTCACAGAAGAAAACACAAGTTCCCTTAGACTGGTACCAAACCCTTGTCCAATTTACAAACTCAAGAACTCAAAGTTTCTAATAGTTTTGAGTAGAGTGTAGTGTTCTAACTTTGTTAATATGAAAGAACACAGCACTGCCAACTCTTCACCTTATGACTCTTCTGGGGGTCATGGCTGTCCACTGTGTAAGTTGGACTTACTGACAGTTTTGTAATAGATGATAGCAGGCAGTCTGGCAGGAATCCTTCAGCCTAAATATTTTCTCTGAAGAATTCTAACCATTTTAAAATGACTGTGGGCAAAGCTTTCCCATACCTCCAAAATTGCTCAGTAAGGGAACAGCAGACATCCTTTCTGATCCAAGGCATAGCAGACAGAGTGCTGGCAAGTAATGTCTGAACTGACAAATCCTGTGATGGGGTAATGGATATTTGGGTTCCCTGAGAATCTGATCATGAATGCTCTAAGATTTGGGTAAAAGAACATATATGTACTCTTTGATTGGCATGTGGAATCCCCTAGCTTATGGAATCTTTTCTTTGTTAATTAGTCATTATTTTTTGGTGAAAAAAAATGACACTTCTTTAAATGGCAAACACACAGGAAAGTTTTATGTGTACTTTCTTCAGTCTATGGAAGACTGTCAGCTTTTAGGCATCTCAAGTGGATATTTTTAAGTTGATTTCTCACATTTAAGTAATTTAAGCAGGATCCTGCATTAGACACTCACTATTAAAGTAGAATATGTTTTCAAAGCTGGATCCTTTTAACAGAAGACTGACATTGGCTTCATTTATGCTGTGATGCAGATATTGATGGCTTTTCGCATTTATGCATGAGAAAAGTTTTCTATAAAAATATTAAAAGGATTGTTGCCTCAGTTTGCTTAAAGAATACTGAACCGCATAATGGCTATATCTCCTTTGATTGTTTTAACAGGAAAAACAGAGGTATAGAAGTGTGCAGTGAGCAGGTTACTGCCTTGAAGGAGACTCTGTATTTTCAGTAGTAATGATAACAGGGACAGATGGAAGCTTTGAATTACTGAGTGGTAAGAGGATGTATCGTGGGGAGAATAACCTTCTCCCCATGCAGCTGCTGTGGCAAGAGTTGATAACAATTGAGACATGGCTGAAGAACAAAGAGAAATTGATAAGAATCCGTTATCTAGAAATTGGCTGAGACAATTAAGGATTATCCAGCTTTTTGATTAAAAAGGAATTTAGCTTACATGGTGATAAAATTATCTACCTTGTACATTTTGAACCTTTATGCTGATGCAGTAGATAATTTCGAATGAATCTAAACAAGATGGCTGTGCATTCATTTAAAAGCAGCATACTTGGCCTCTTTCAACACAGTCAAAGAAAATAAAGCTTTTCATAAAATACTCTTAAATTATCAAGTTCTAATTTTAAGAGGAGACATTACTTTTAGTTATCTTTATTATATAGATAGTAATCAATCATTGCAAGTAACAGAAACATACAGTTAAATGGGAATAAATTTAGCTACTAGCTGCTCCTTCACTTGCTTCCCAGAGAAAATCCTTGTGGTTATTTATTTGTGATATATTCTAAACATTTATGCAAATGGGGGGATAGGAAGGAGAAGGAGAGGCAGGGAAAGAAGAGAAGATATAGAGGAGAGGGGGGTATAGAAAAAGGGAAGATGTTATATAGAAGGTGGACAGGAAGATAAGATAAAGAAGACAAGGGGAGGCTAGGGGAGAGAAGGAGATGAAAGGAGAGGCAAGACAAGGCAAGGCAGCAAGGAAAGGTAAAGACATGCAAGAAAAAATATTAGCATATTCTGTGTATTATTCTCTTTGTTTCAATAATGTAGAATTGTTCATTATTCTGATGCACAAATGATCCAAAATATCTTAGTGATCACTATTAGTAATAATAGCTGATGTAACTAAATAAGCACAGTGTATTCTCTAAGTATTTCGCAATGGTTCAGTCATCATTTCAAGTCTTAAGATAGAACGTATTTTCCCTCCTAGAAATCAAAAGCTTAAGATAAAATTAGTAAGGCAAATTAGTAAAAGCCTTTGAGTTGGGCACCTCACAGACTTAGTGAATATAAGTCTATTTCACGTCAAAATTTATATAGTGAGCATTATACATATCACTCCCCTTACTAAATTTGTCAAGTATGCAAAAAATCTGTAGAGACAAAGAGGCAATTGTGACACAGCAATGTATAACAGTATCAAAGAACCCCAAAACTGCAGAGGCAAAACTATAAACATGCAATGACAAATACCAGTGAAGAATTTGCATTGTGCTTTCACAGGTCATGGATGCTTGTGGTAAATTTTGGGTGACCATAGAGTCCACAATGAGGGACAGAACTTAAAATGATGACTGAAATCACTGTGAAAGGTACCAACCAGTCTCTTGCTCACACCCTGGGAAATGGTGTATTTGGAGAAAAGTTTACCCTTCACACAAAAAGGTGAAAAGGAACAACAGTCTAAATTTAGAACATTTTCACTTTATCCTTTTTATTTTCTAATAGTCATAATTTGTCTTATGGTGTTTTTGTTGAGATGGACGCCATATTCCATTTCAGACCAAGATTTTGTAACATATTTTATTATGGAATACTTCACTCATTTGTCTGTGTTTTTAAAATCAGGCCTTCAACACATTTTCTTATTTAATCTTAAAAGTTTAACAGTCTCAATTAGCTTAACACTTCAATAGGAGTATGTTTATTATGGTAAGACTTATATAGATCTGATACTGTTTTGAACCTTTATTGGGAGCTCAGGAAAATATAGTCAGAACACACAGTCCTATTAATTGAGGTATTTCACAGCAATGCTATGACTTCTCCTTAGAAATAAAAAAAGGCTGAATGTGACAGTTGAACTCTGTAAGAAGCATTTTGTATATTTGAACTAGGGGTAGACAAAGAACAACTGTGACTATTGCAATTTCTGGTTAAAATTTTGATATCATACTTTAATTAAAGTGGGAAAATATAGAAGATTAGAATTTTTCATTACCTTCTTCAGTTCCCAGCCATCTCTACATCAAAGAAGAGACATCATGTAAAATGAGAAAATCAGCTGGATAAAGTTGATCGCTTCTTCATTTTCAGATTTATCTCTCTAGCTTACAATATCCAATGATGTTATCGGATGAAGTTTAATGCACATGAGCTATTTTGTTATTAGAAATTACTCTTTATAAACGTATGTATCAGATGTCCATCTCTTAACTCAGCCTAATTTAGAAGATAGTCTTTGAGAACTGATGGTATACTTCAAAATAATTCCCATTACTGTTCTGGAACCTACTATAAAGCTGAAATTCAAATGTACCATGAAATATTAGACTCTCCAGCTCCCGAGTTGCTTTCAGTTATTGCTTGGGACATGTAAAGACAGAAGCTGGGGTTTCTATTTAATCTGAAGGGACAGTGACAATACTGGGTGCCCTGGGTATATGTGGGGTTTTTTGTTTGATTTGTTTTGTCGTTGTTCTTGTTGTTTTCATAGAGGTAGTCATCTTGACATGAAGGACACAGGGAAAAAAGAGTGAGAGAGCCAGGAAGAGAGACTTTCCTTTTGGGAATCAAACGTGACCACAGAGACCAATGGTAAGAGAAAATAGGAAAAGACAATAGCTAATTCAGCAGCTCCTTTGTCTGCAATAAAGCAGAGTCCCAAAACTAGAGCCCAGCTTAGTTTTCTGTGGAATATAAAGTAGAAAACCACATTGTAGAACAAAATAATGTTTTCATGGTTATCTATGTTAATCTATTTCTTGGATGTATCTCTAAACAGCCTGTGACTCATTGTGTATGTCTATGGCATTATATAATTCTCATTTATTGGGTGGTTAAATTAAAATGAATCCCAACTTATTCATTCCTTTTATTAGAGTAAGTAAAACAAAGATAGCTGGTAATACAAAGTTAAGAAAATTTGACCGTTCAGTTTGTTTGATTTGTTTTGTTGTTGTTCTTGTTGTTGTTTTCATAGTTGTTTTGCTCATCATATTCTTGGAATATCTAGTGTTTAGTAGTCAAGAAGATGACAACCTGAGCTTAGACTGCTCTGCATTCTAATTAACAACCTCCTTGATATCAAGAAAGAGGACCGCTTTCACTTTTAGACTGATGGCTGCAATGATCTGTACGTTGTACTAGTTATTTTTGCACAAAAGATCATTTTATTATATAATTTAGGTATTTGTATAACTGATTAGTAAACAAGAGGATCATACCAAGAATCTAGGATTATAAGAACACGCATATGGCATATTACTAAAAGCATATAGAACCACTTATACATGCTAAGGTGCCACTTATACAACAAACAGAGCCATGAAGGGACAAGTGCAAATCAGTTTGAAATCATAGAAGCTACCAGTCATAGTTTTACTTGAAATAAATCATTTAAGCCATCGTAATAAAAAGAGAAACAATTTTACAACTAAAATATCTTTTGCAATTTAAATTATTTTAATGTCAGAATAAACTCACCCCTTAAAATATACACTCAGAATGCACAGAATGCAATGCTACAACACCATGTCACTTAAAAATCTTTCCAGTTCAGGGGCTGGGGATTTAGCTCAGTGGTAGAGCGCTTACCTAGGAAGCGCAAGGCCCTGGGTTCGGTCCCCAGCTCCGAAAAAAAGAACCAAAAAAAAAAAATCTTTCCAGTTCTCTTGGGAAGTGTGAATGAATTCTGGTTCAGAGAATACAATTTTCATTATGAAGCTGATACATTTTAATCAAGTTTAATATTTCATAATCCAAATGGTTTTTTAATAAAAATAAGGGTTTATCAGAAGATAGTTATTACAATGAATTGTTGATTTTTAAAAATTACTTGTTTCCTGGACTTTTTAAAATCCCTTTGTGGACATAGTGAATTTACTTAATAATTTAAATTTTAGTTAAAATATAATTATATCAAATCCCCTCTTCACTTTCTTCTCCCCAATTCCTCCCATCATCCCTTTCTCCTCAGTTTCATGGCTTCTTTTTCTTTATTTATTATTGTTATATTTATGTGAATGTATGTATAAGTATATAAACACAACATACTGAGTAGTTTACCTTTGCCTTATGTATATGGTTTGAGGTCTGACCACTTGGTATTGGATATTCAAATAAAGGGCATAAAATTATTTTATCTCTACATATAATTCTTAATGATTCCTAAAGCTACAAGTCTTACACTTAAGAAAATGAGAACAAGATTACCTGCATAATTGAATGTGCTGCCTTCTTTCCTGGGAGCTACTTTTAGAAGCACTTTGCATCAGTTATCTGCTCCAGAGCAAATTGGACCCTGATCATGAGCGACTATCTAAAGAACACCTTCATGATGCTCTTGAGCTAGTTAGTTACCATAAACTCCACGACTGGCACGAGTAGTCGTTTCTTCACATAAGTAAGCATGTTTCTCGCTTTTAAATTTCATTAGTCTTGAAATAAGAGTCTTGTAGAACACAGAAAAAATGTGAAGATTGAAAATGAAAATAGCATGCCTTGCTTTGGATAGAAAACATATCAACAGTTAAAGTAGATCATTGTTATTTTGGCAAAGATATTAAATGATACAGTAATATGCATTGATGTCTAACTTAAATGTTAAAATACCTTGACTTTAGTGTCATGTAACTCCTCATCTTTGAAAACAGCAAGTTCCTTGTATATAAGCAAGAAGTATTCTATGGGACTTATGATTAAATTATGATTCATGCAATAGCAAAAATTTTGAACCACCAAAAATGAAAGGTGTTGGGAAAAGGTAAGGCTTTCTTCTCATGCTCCTATTTTTTTTTAATATTTTATATCAATTTTATTAGTATCCATTACTTCACATCTAACCATTTGTATGTATACATTTTTATTTATTTATTCATTCATTAATTTTTACTACTTTTATTTAGACCTATTAGATAATCATATTTTTATTTAGATAATCATATTGCTTTATTTTCTGTTTTCTGCATGAATTGAAAATTTTCAGAGATCATGAGTTTACATAGATCATACATAATGCATAGAAAGAATTGAATTTTTAATGTCTAATATTATCAGTTAAAATGAATTAAGATAATGTATTTTAATTAAAAGGCAAAACAGCAAAATATTGCTTATATCATAAAGAAATAAGTGTGAAATCTGTGTGTTTCCCTGTAGGCTTTTGTTGTTGCTAGTGATGGTGTTGTTGGTGGTGGTGATGTTTTGAGTGCTAGGGTATTTTCTATTTTTTAAACATGATGGTTTTTTTTCTATCACTGATTAGCCTGAAACTTTCTATATAGACTGGGTCATGTGACATCAATTAGGTGATCTTCCTATCTCTGCTCTGAAGGGCTAACACTATAGGTAAGCACCACTCACATCAGGCTTGCACCCCAAGTAACTATTGCCTTCACGTCCACTTAAAACAGGCCAGTAAATTTACTGCTGGGGCTCTGCAGTTCTTTACTGGAAACTCAAATCTTCCATCCTTGTTGACTCTTAACTTACTTTTCTACCTTAGTGCAAAAAAAATGAGTCTTTGAAAATTAATTACCATGTGTCTCTCTCATAGAAGCCTCTCTTTAACCTTCCCATGCCTGAAGTGTCCTTAACAAGTTCCAGTTTCCCTGTACCTACAGTGTAGTGAGGGTTCTGACAGTAGTCCCCGATTACAACTTCCTGAGGAAGAACATCAGCAGCGCTGCCTATCTTTTTCACAAAGGCTTTTCTTAACATATGTTAACACATATACTATACACAGTAATGGCCTTCATTACATTTTTATGCGTCCATGTAATGTATTTTGATCATATTTATCCTTCTCTTTTTCTCCTCCCATCATCTTATTCTTCTCAATCCTACCTTTTTCATATCTATCTATCTATCTATCTATCTATCTATCTATCTATCTATCTATCTATCTATTTAGTTTTGTGAGCCAATGGGTTTCATTGGAGTTATTTACAAGAGCATGTGTGTTATTCACAGGAGTATGTGCACATCTATTGCCAGTGGCTACATCACTGAGTGTTGTAGTATAATTAAAAATGAGTACGACTGGTGGTTCCTTTGTGTCACTGCTCCACGTTAGGTCCCTGATAGAACGAACTTTAATTTATCTCAGCGACAGCTGGTGTCAGTGAGGCACCATGCCATGTTAGCTTAGCTATCTTCTAGTCCCAGAGGTCTCTTTGTTCATATTGCTAGTCACCCTTGTCAACCCTGGCCAGCCCTGGCCAGCCGGGAACTCTGGTCCCAGCTATCCAGTAATATCAAGACTCAACAAACTATAACCCAAGAACCAGATTTGCATGTTAAATGCTCAATGTACAATAATACATCCATACAATAAACTTACAACCAATTGATAAGGATATAAAGCACCCACCTACACAAGAAATAATTTGTTCATCTAGACACACAAACTATCCCTTAAGGTACACAACCATCTCTTAAGAATAGTCATAACAACCTGTAAATGTGCAGAGAGAAATCTTAACATCTGCCACCATGTTCTCTTGGCTACTCCCTCTTCTCACTCTGGTCTCCTCTATCTCTCTAAAGCTTTTCTCCCTCTTATCCTTCCTTTTCGTCCAATGACAGGCTTTGTTCTATTCTGTACCTGCCTTCACGTGCATATTAACATCAACCTACAACTGAGAAAATGTCTCTTATTTGACATTAACCATTATCAGCATATATACTTTGAGGGAGGGGGGCATGCTGGTCTTCTGATTGATTGATGAAAAGGTGTTAACATTTTGTAAAAATCTTGTGTAGAAATCATAGCTGCTGTGAGTTTTAGAGTGCAGGATCCTTGTCATGTTAGGAAGTCAAATTTTTATTCATACATCTTCCCATTCCACAGTGCTCTCTGAGACTTGAGGTGGCTATTAGAGATGCCCTGTTTATGCATGAACTTATAAAAGTCTTTGACTCTACACCTTAACAAGTTATCAGTTTCTTCAGTCAACTCTGACCATTGCAAAAGGAAGCTTTATTGACCAGAGTTTAAAACATCACTATTCTATGGGCATATGTATATAGTTATATAGTTATATGGTAGTTATGTAGTTATATAGAAGTTATATAGTTATTTAGAAAGCAGTTTGGCATGCACATCATACCTACTTAACAAAACAATACCAATAGTTTCCTCATGATGGTCCTCGATTCTACAGGCATGGGCTGCTATTCATGAGTTTCACAGTAGCAGATATGAATTTGCTCTTGTGGAGTAGGCGGGCATCAAACCTAGGAAGAAACTAATTGGTTTCCCAATAATATACTTCACTATTTCACAAGTGAATTTATCTTCTCTGGCTGGTCAGTAATTTTGTTGCACACAGAAGTTCCACAGTTGAATGAGACTGCTGAGGCATTTCTTCCATAGAAACTTCCATATAAACACTTTTGTATGAAGGTTCTCCAGGGAGGAAGCTTTGAACACAACTTCAGGTTGACTTCTTTATGTACAGAGACCAAGACAAGGGGCATCTCAGGCATGTGGTTTTAACAAATAGTTCTGATTGGCAACCAAGAGCCGTGGCAATTGTCTGTATTTGGGAATTTCAAAAGCTGCTATTATCCACAGCTCATATGGAGGTAGGCCAAGTTTGGCAGTATGTTTTAACTTTAATAACCCAGGCTTCTGTGAGTAGTGTTATCTGTTCTGACAATGTATAGAAATCCACAAAAGAATCTTATACTTGATAAGAAAAATTAAAAAAAAATACAAACTATGACAAAGCTCAAAAAGGCCTATCTTACGTAGACTACCTTTTTAGACAACATACCAATTCCTATGGAAATTCTAAAATACAACTAGCTCCAGAAAAGGGAAGAACTGGCATACTTTCCCTGAAAGAGTATTTTGATATGTAATGTGTTCCTTAACTCAGTTATTTCTGGGTCACAGTGAAAGAAATATAATAAATTTAGATCTTGCTCCCCCTAAGATGTGTAGTCTAGGGGTTATGTAGAAGCATACATGAAGAAACAAACTAAGAAGAAAAATGTCCATGCTTTTCAAAAAAAAACCCACAGGACACAGGAATACTACATAGATATGTACATAGGGAAATAACGTGGTCATGATTTCTATGAACTAAACCATATTTTCCTCTGCACTTTCTAGGCTGCTCACTGACTTTTTGACATTGCTAGTTCTCTGGTATGTCAAATTAGTCTTGGTCATTTATAATTGTGAAAAAAGGAGAGAAATGAGTGAATGGCCCCTTATGAAAAGAATCATTTCTTCTAAAACCAGTCTGGCCAGAAGGTCTTGTCAACATGATTACGGATTGTGGGCTGAGCACCTATTCAGGGAATATCAGTAGACATACAATTATTAGAATCATAGGACATGGACAAATTATTTCTACTTGTCACTACTGAAGCAGCTTCTGCAGGTCATTAAATAATAATTCAAAGTACTTTTCCTCTCTACCCTCCAAAAAATGGATTTTCTTCTGGCTGCCTGAGGCTGGGCTCAAAATAACATGAGATTTCATGAAGTGTGTATGCTGTGTATAAGAACTAAATGGCTCAAACAGCTAACAGAGAGGACATTTTGTAAGAGTAAGTAAACTTGGTTACATGAACTGGTTTGTACTGATAACTAGGAATAGTAGGCTATTTTGATAGCTACAGTAATTATTCTAATATGGAACTGTTGATAATTATGCTAATCCTGACATGAGCAACAATGCACTTTAATGCAAAAAGAAGCAATAAAAACAGAATACACTTCTGTAGGGTCAGTGAGATTACATTCTTGTGTTAAGCTGTGTCTGACATCAATGATTATTTGAGGTCTTGGCTTTTCATCAATGAACCACTGACCATATATTATGTACGCACAATCAAGTTGGGTGGACATAAGAAGAAAAACAGTGGTTGTGACTTAATTTCAAACTACAAATAGTTATGTGAACTAAACTTAAGTGTGATGCTAACTATAATACATGTTGAGCCATAAGACAAGTACCAATGTAATTAACAATAATAAATTTATGTACAAAATGTTTTCAAAGACTGAAACTAAGTCAAAAAATAACTGATAATAAGTTATTTAAAAGTTCTAGCAATTATAAATAAAAATTAACAATGGATATATTAACAATCATTTGATATAGATGAAATAATGAAATATATTACTAAAATAATACTTAATGAGAATCATAGAACTCTAGAAGCATATTCAGGAGAGAGAAATCTAAAATTAATGACCCAAGAATACTACACTGTACAGCTATAAAGATAAAATCAAAGGCAGGTTGATGTAAGTGGAAATAGCAGGTAAGTGCAGAAGTTAGCATCAAAGAAAATGGGTTAAGAATAGAAAAAAATTATAGTATCAAAAAATGGGTGAAATAGGTGAGTTTAGGTAAGTTGAGCAGGAAAGCAAGAAAGAAGTTACCGGTCTCAAACATGGGAGAACCGAAGAACATACAAGGGCTGGACCTAGGCCTCCTGTACATGTGTAGCAGATGTGCAGCTTTGCCTTCATGTGGACCCTGCAAAAACTGGAGCAGAGGCTTGCCCTGCCTCTATTGCCTGCCTGTGAATCCTGTTCCCCTAACTGTCTAAGAGGGTGTACCTACTCCTGCCATGGAGTGAGATGTCAGGGTGTGTTAATAACCAGAGGGTACCTCACCCTTCTCAGAGATGAAGGGAAGGGAGTGACAAGTGGAAGGACCTGTGTGTCATGCCCAACCTCGACCAGCAAGGAAGACACGACCAGCGAAGATCTTCTTCAAGCAGTTTTACTCAGGAAACTTGATACAATCTTCTGACCACGGGGAACCCCTGCACCACACTTAAATAGCTAGCGCTGGCCAATCCCAGCGAGCCATGTAGGTCATGCAGATAGGCTGTCACTATGCGGAAGCTAGCAGGCCAGGCAGGCATAGCCAAATAAGGAGCGCTCCTTATTTACTACAAGGAGCGCTCACCTTTGGGAGGGTGGAAGGCAGAAACCAGTGCCATCTTTGAGGCACAGCACGTCGCAGCTCCCTACACCTGTGAGGGGGGACTGTGAGGAGAAAGGTCACTGTGATGGGATGCAAAGTGAATGAATGAATGAATGAATGAATGAATGAATAAATAAATAAATAAATAAATAAATGGAAAAATAAAACGATCTATCATTGATAATCCTGAAGGTATTCAAAGGATAAAATGTTTATGTAAAGTTCATGACAAAAAATGGACTATTGATACAAAAGCAAAACACTGAAATTGGCATAAAATGGAATTATAATCTGAAGAACATTACTACTTTAGTCACATTACCTGCTGTTGATAGGCCATATGTATCAAGAAATTTACCCTTTTTTCTAATGTTTCCAATTTTTCAGATTTTTTCAGAATATTTCATGTAATTCAGTATTCATAAAATTCAGTATAATTTTTCAGAATAAGCCATAGGGTTCATAGGTGCTGCAATGATACACTTCCAGCTCTCTTGAGCCTTACATCCTCCTTTTCTTTTGGTTTGGCTCAGGCTTTTATTGAGGACATTTATTCAAAATCTCACTATTTTGTAGGGAGAAAAATATTTGTACTAAGTCACCTTCAGATGCCCTTGGGACTGGCATTAATGAAGCAAGTGCACTTTGGGACTGTCATCAATAAAACTGATTTTTTCAAATAATTTATTAATATACTTATCAGATATATTTTTTTACAGCACAGATTCACAGCTCTCAAGTTGTGAAGTGGCTCCTTGTATAAATTGGTGTAAGTGCTGCAGAAATGTGTTCTTAAAAATAACAGCATAACTCATTGCGTAAATATGGACTGGAACATTGTAGAGTATGTGGAACCACTAGCCCAACTTGAAACCCATTCGTGACACTATTAATGATACTCTGTCTGCTTGCAGACATGAGCCTAGCATAATTGCCTGCTGAGAGGATCCACCCACCAGATGACCAAAAAAACATGCAGAGACTCATAGCCAAACATTAGACAGAGCTTGAGGAGTCTTGTGGAAGAGATAGGGGAAGGATCAATTGACCCATAGATGATAGGGATTCTACAAGACCGACAAAGTTAACTACCCTGGACCCTCGAGTGTTCCCAGAGACTGAACCACCAAACAAAGAGCTTATATAGACTAGACCGCTCCACAACACATTTATCAGGTATGCAGTGTGGTCTTTGTGTAGGTCCCCAACAGCTGGAATGAGGCCTGTCTATCCCTGATTCTGTTGTCTGTCCGTGAATCCTATTCTAACTGAGCTGCTTTGTTTGGCCTCAATGGGAGAGGGTGTGCCTAGCTCTATAATGAATTCATGTGCCAGGGTGAGTTGGTAACTGGGGGGTAGAGTTAAGGGGAACTTCCCCTGTCTCAGAGAAGAGGATAGGGGAATCTGGGAGGTTTTCTGTGATGGGAGGGACAGGGAGAAGTATGTTGTGATTTAGATGTAAAGAAAATAAATAAATTAATTAATGGAAAAAAGAAAGTAGGAGAGGTAGGCTTAAGGATGAGAACAGAAAGTCTTGAGATGTCATCTGCCAAGTGTATGCATGAGACTGCAATTGTGAGGCCACCCACAGCAACCACTTTTGTGACTGTGTCATTTGTTTGCTAAGAAGTACTGAAGATTCACAAGTGAGAAAGCTTGTCATAGACTGTCATGTAGACACAAACTCAGCTATTTTACTTTACCCTGCAATACCTTTCCTAACCCAAATAAACTCTAGTGAATGGTGCAGAAAAGTAAGTAAGCAAGCAAGCAAGCAAGCAAGAAGGTAAATTGCTTTTGGTCCTTGAAACCAGCTATTTTGCAGACCTGATGAGTCTATTCACTGCTAATTCACTCTGCTCATAACTTTGTTAATTGTATGTGGGTTTTTTTCCTACATTGCTTTACAATTTTCTTGTGCTTTTGGGGGGATTTTAATACAAAACACATTATTTTTTCTTTACACATTATTTTAATATTCTCATTGATGCTCGTTGATGCTCTCATAGACCGTATTTCATTTACATCATTGGCTGCCCTGAAAGTTTCCTCAGGTAGATTTGGGGAGAAACAGAATTCTCATCCATCCAAGTTTTGCTTCCTTTAAACTCTTTAAAGATTTTTTATAACATTTTGTAAAATTTTACAGACACATTAACTTAATATTAATGAAATTTTACTGAAAAGGAAGTGGAAAGGAACTTAGTAAATGATGTCTTATTTTTTCTCATAAAGGGAAATGCTACAGTCTTTGCAAGTCAGCATTCTATAAAGGCAGCATCTAATGGGGCCCAGTAACCCTGAGCAAGGAAGCAATCTATTTCCCAACAATATAAACCAGATAAAGAGTCCTGCCTGTGTCAATTAGGTTTGCCCAAGAGCTATATAGAAACAATTTCACATCTTGATTTTAACTTTAAAATGAATTGAAAATGTATTGCTTATTTAATGAGTACTCTAGGCAGCTGTAGTAATTAATGAAACAGGATTAAGGAAGCATTAGAAAAAAGAGAGAGCAAAGTAGGTTGAAGTGTTGCTCCCTACTGCTGAGTAATTCAGTAAAATTTTTATTGGTCATAAAAGGATGCTAAGTATTTATGCTTTTGTATCCTAGTTTCTGTGTAACAAATATTTGTAGTGAATGAAACCAAAAGAGTAGAATTATCCAGTGGTAATGATGCTGGACCATAATTTAACTTGAGTAGATTTGACTTGTTCTCATATTCTTCAATTTATTAGCTTCTATGCTTCTTTTGACTCCATTGAACATCTAGTTAATAGTCCTTCTCAACACTGAGTTTTATATATGTTATCATGTTATTAATACTATAATATTAATATATATAATATACATATACAAAAATCTCATCAAGTTATTATTCAAAGATTGTGGGCCTCCAGTCTCTGTTAACATTGATAGTTTTCATATATTTAAATTTGAAACAAAATATGTCTCTATTGATTTTCTTCAGGACTATCAGTCTTATTTGCCCAGTTTTCAGTTCTTACCATGGCTGTTCTAGATTTTGTCATTTCTCATTCATATCTCATTTCATAAGTGATATTTTTGAATCCTATCTTTATTTCTCACACAATAGGCAAAGGGTTCTAATAAAATGTTTGATGTCAGATTACTACTTAAAATTTCAATGTCTTCTCACTGAGCTTACTATATATAAATTTTAGATTTTCAAAACTACCCATAAAACCATGCAAGTCTTGAACCTGCTGTGATTATATTTTTTATTAACTTGAGTATTACTTATATACATTTCGAGTGTGATTATATTTTTAACCTTATAGTTTCTCTTTTATGTGTCTTGACTTCTCTAGCCTAAAATGCCAATTCTCTTTGAGTCTGTGATTCCAATGTGGTTTTGTGTTGGAGAATCATCACTATCACTGCACTCTACTTCCAATGTGTTACTGTGTTGGAGAGTCATTGCTACTATAGTACTTTACTTTTCAATTTCATACTTCTCAAGTTTATGGAGTCACTCTAAGTAGTCTCTGACAAATCGCTATGCTTTCAGGTCTCAGGAAGATTGTCTAATTTCTGAAGTTAACATTATCCAAGTGCCTTGTTTTAGTTAGGGTTTTATTGTTTTGAAGAGAGACACCATAACTAAGGCACCTCTTATAAAGGAAACCATCTATTAGGGCTGGCTTACATTTTCAACAGTTTAGTCCATTATCATCATGGCAGGGAGCATGGCAGCACCCAGGCAGACATGGTGCTGGAGAAGGAACTGAGATTTCTACATCTTGATGTGCAGGCAGAAGAATGGGACTGTCTTCCCACTGAGAACCAGGAAGGAGGGGTTTCTTTTGCATTGGACAAACAAGGCTACACCTATTCCAAAACTGCCACCCTCTTAATAGTGCCACTTCCCTTGGACCAAGCATATTCAAACCACCACACACCATACGTGCCTGTAGGGTATTAGACCCACAGAAACCTTTGATTTCTTTGTTGAGAGGAAGGCTGAAATCTGGATATTAAGTTGCCTAATTCATAATATGTTTGGGTGATCATAATGATCTGAATATTAATCTCTGATACAAATAAAGTTTTAGTATGATTTCTGTCCCTGTGATAATATCAAAATCATTTAAAAAGGAAAGAATTAATTGGGTTCATGGTTTCAGAAATTTTATTTTGTGATCCTCTACTCTGTTGCTTTGGACTTAGAGCAAGGCAGAGCATCATGGTAGATAATACGTGGTAACTAGGAACCCAATAGAAAGAAGATTTCTGGCACCAATAATCTCATCAAGAACATATTCTAAAATGTAAAAACTAAGGGGGATGGTTTTACGACCATGCAGGTGACTTTCTATATTGGAGAAAGTCTCTGATAAAGTGTCTTCCTTTTTCTTCTCTTCATCTCTTCTTCCTAATAGATTCTGTTCTCTGTTCATCAATACAGTTTTCCTAACCTTTTAGCTTGAAAATGTATCTAGCCATGTAAATAATTTTCAAAACAACACTTCTTTTTGCTCCATAGTTTATATTTCCCAGAAAAATCTCTCAAGAAGTATAAAAATTACAATGTAGTTATATTCCTTCTTCCTTAAGTGGATGATTATAGAAAGTATACGTTTTTTAAAAAGCATGTTTCTCAATGTCTTTACACAATTAAATATTTTGCATTATTCCCAAGAGCCCACATATGTTCTTGCATAAGAAATTTGTTATAGATTAAATGTAAGCAAGCAAGGCATTTTTTCCAGCCAGTTCTCTTACTGGCAGGCTACAATTTGCAGTTACAAATCATTTTATTATTCCACCATATATTTTTTAAAAAGTAAGCTTATAAAACTCTTTAAAATCACAAATCTAAGCATCTATATAAAAAATTCAGTAACTTTTACTTTATTTTCCCCCATGGCATTTTTTTTATTAATCATTTTATTCATTTACATAATCAAATTTTATCCTCTTTTCCAGGATGCAGAATTTTGGAGGGGTAACCAAAACAACTCTTAATATGTCAACAAGGAAAGAGAAACCAAAGCAAGAAAGGCAGGGTGGAAAAAAATGATATTCCTCAATTTTTCTGAACAAAATTAGAAGTTCATTTTTGAACTACACATTGTATACGGGAGAGTTAAAGTGATATACAGCAGGGAGACCTTTGTAGTTAAAAATGTGTACCTGAATCAAGGCAGTGGTGGCAAATTCCTTTGGGTCCAGCATTTTGGAGGCAGAGGCAGGTGGATCCTTGAGTTCAAGGCCAGCAAGATCTGCAGAGTGAGTTCCAGGACAGACAAAGCAACATAAAGAAACTATGTCTCAAAAATAACAAAAATCCTGAAAAGTGTATCACTTTAAAATGCAATTAATGTGTAGTGAATTTGTACATTCTCCCTCAAAGGCAAGTATCCCTTGTGTTACTACCAAAATTAATCCATGGTGAGCTTGGAAACACAGCAGTAAAAAGTTTGTAATGTCATGTTAGTGTATAACAAGTAACCTCATTCACGACATTTTCTTTACCAGTTTTTGAACTTTCTATTTACCCCTTGAACTTTACCATTTTATTTCAGTATTGATACCACTGGGTATCACTCATAGCTTCAACTTAGTATTTGGTGGAAAAATTCTTCCTTCATTTCCACCTGTTGCAGAGCTGTCTAGGACAGTTCTTATGCTGCTGATGTCTCTATATTAATTTAGAACTAATTTTTAAAAAATTTAATTGCAATTTCAGTTAATAATATTTAAATTAGAATAATGGTCAATCTCCATTTAGTTTATATAATAATTGTCATATAACAGAGCCACTGAACTTGGGAGAATGAACTATCTTTATAAGCCTACAGCAAACTTCGTATGCCTAAGTGACTTACTGTTCCTCTCGATTCAGACGCTGCATAGAATTTCCTAGGGATTTGCTGTTATCTTCCTAGTCATTGTACTTCCTTATTACAGTAACGGATCTAAAATGAATCCATAATTTTACTCATAAGTAACTACTAGTTATAGGTCATTTAATCAAATTTCATAGTGATTTAATATTTTTCAATATCACTCTGTTTCTGTCAGTGTATTATTTTATATAATATTAATGAGATTTATTTTTATCTTTTCTTATGAAACTAACTAATGTAGATCAGACCACTAAGAGAGTGCACTGGAATGGATAAGGTAAATAGCAGTTATCGAGTACACAGCTCTAGGGTTTAGTCATAAAACTTTTAAATTTTATTTAATCTCCGTGTGCTTTGAGTGAGTGAACACTCAGTTTAGTTAAAATTGTCAAACACAGAAATTTCTTCAGTGGGTAACACTGTATAAGATGGCATTAACCTGTATAACATGAGTTGACCCATTCACCCTTTATAGCATGCAGTGAAATTTTATTTCATTTTAATTGTTCTTTTACATTTATTTGAAGTATACTGCATACAACTATAGGTACATATAGCTTGATATATTCTGAAATCACAGAGTTTCCCCATGAATAAACATTACCCTACTTCCCAATCACATATATTAGTTTTTCCATTTTTTCAATTAGATACAAAGAATTAAGGAACGTCTTCTACTTTATTGACATGAAAGACAAAACAATAATCTTTGAAGTGGACTAAGGCATTTCAATTAAATATTTAGAGACCTCCCTGGGGCATGGAATGAAGCCAGCGATCTCAGAGCAAATTTCTTATCAGGCAGAGCTCCACAAGTTGTTTCTTTCTGCACTCGCTGTTCTTGTTAACAACTCACAAGTATAATTAGCTGCAGACCTGCTCTTGATGCTTTAAGTGGCCTCCTTGTGCATGCAGTTAAACTCACTGGCAAATAGAGCCAATCAAGGTTTGTGGGGCTTGAATTTAGTCCCAAATAAATTAGATTCTGAAAAGATTCTGAAATACGTGGAGACAGTTTTAAACTAAAAATGAGGTGTTCATCAATCTAAGAGGGTTGGTGTTAATAGCTTAATCCATTCTCATACCCCTAAGTGTCATATTTTGATATGCGATGAAAGCTGTTTCTGTCAGTTCCCTGCACTTCTCCGTACTTAAAGGGAGATAGCAATTGATGTATGGTAGGATATGCCCCTTGCTTCTAGGCCCTTCACAGGCTCATTGCTCCTGTCTCTATTTATCAATATCAACAGTACTGTGAAGCCACTTTTACTTCGAATTAATCATGCTGAAAACACAGGACAGAATATCGGCACATGGCTACCATTAGCAGGTGGCTGTGCTTGTGACACAAGGTTCTACCATAGCTTCCTGAATGGACTGTAGTTTGAAAGCTTAGCTGCCAACTCCACGTTTGCTTGTCTTTTGTCAAGCTTTATGCTTTCTGTACCGCAGTATTTTCATCTTTCAAATGGAAATGAAGTGCTGTTTCTTCTCTATCAGAGCTTTGGATGAGTTCAAAGGCACTTCGGTAAATAAATTTCCTAGAACAGTGCCCAGCAAGTCATATTTAAAATGCAATTTTTTTCTGTTGGTGCTAACTGTTTTAATCAGTCGTTTATACCACACAGCACACAGTGACACAACTTCTGGTGGTATGACTTGTCTCCCTTCAAAGCACAGCTTATCTCTAGACCCATGTATGGATCTGTTGGGTCCTCTGCTTCTCATAGCCAGATGCATAAGCCACCATTGTTAGTGGTTTTAGACTCAGAGCTTGTAGCCCTGGCAATCCTAATAAGCCAGGCGCAGTCACACATCTTTGATAAGCTGATTAAAGAGGGAAATTAATAGTGGAAAAAGCATATAAAAGAAAGGGATTCTATGTGGCCACATTGTAAAAGGGGACAAACGTTCCAGTGGAGGATCTCTACCCCATGCCTTTCTTCAGAGGCTTGACATGAATTTAAGGTTTAGATTCCAGTCTCCCAGTCTCCCAGTCTCCCAGTCATGGTTTAATCCTGCCCATTGTAGATTCAATGATGTTTGGGTTGTAGACTTTCCATGTAAGGTGGTCTGTCAAGTTGTCACACTGTGAAATCTCTTTCCCAGAATACAAGTTCCCCTTCTGACTGGCACCAGGCTTCAGCACTTGAGCACCAGCATAAAACTGGCAGAAATTTTATTTCCCAGAGTGCTTTGTCTCAGTCTCATAAACAAAGAGAAGGACATTGGTGTCTCATTCAAGTATTCACACTCCTTCCAGGCACATAAATTGCACCATGTGAGTAGCAAATCAGCTTTGTGGCACTCTGTACCCTTTTCTCTTTCTCCAGTTTCTAGTCATTCTCTTCCTACCATATACATCTTTATATACCTTACTAGAGTCTCTCTGTAATCCTCCCAACTGCTTACAGAATCAACTTGGAGAAAAGAGCCTGAGATTACCTTTGGTCAGCCTAGTCCCACTGCTTCCAGTTCATTTAATAAAAACAATGGATACTGTGGTGGGATTGATAGATAATTTTAATGGATTGAAAGTGTCTTGAGGATTGATGGGAATGTCTCTGGGTAAATCTGAAAGAGAAATTCTAGAGAGGACTGACAAAAGGTGAGACCTACTCTGAATGGGGATAATATCGTTGCATGGGCAATGGGCCTGGACAATACATAAGAGGAAAAGGTGAATGTTAGTTAAATGTTAGCATCCCAACTTTATCTCTGATTCCTTTCCATCAAAAAGAAGCTCCTCTGCTACATATTCCCACTGACACGACGCTTTACCTAAGCACAAGTGGCAAGCAGTCATGGGGGAAGTCTCACAAACCATGAATCAAAAACATTTTTTTCTCTTTTAAGTGGTTCTGTCAGATATTTGATCATAGTGATAAAAACCAAAAACATCTAACACAAATGCCTTCCCTTTCAATCAATAAAAGCAAAGGTTTTTCTACATTGGCTATTTATCTGCCTATATCATGGAAACATTCTGTAATCCAATGTAGGATCAGTTAACAGCAACATCATGTGGATGAGTAGCATTCAAAAGTTTCTAAAAACCAAGATTAAACTTGCATCTATTTAAGCAATTTTATTTTTAGACATTGATCCATTCAGTTACTTCCATACTAAACAAAAATGATCATGCCCACCTTTTAAATTATAATGACACCAAAATGACATCAATATTTAAAGCATTTCTCTATAAATCAGGATAAATGTGGGGTTTTGTAATGATTCAGTAAAATAAATTACAGATCTCAAATCATTGGCATAATACCAGCCTCAGAGGAACTTCTCAGCTATTAAAAAAAAGTTTTGCTACAATGGAGCAGACAGTGGCAACTTAAACATTTTGAAATGTTCATTTTTTACTGTAAGTGTTAAAGCAAGTTATTAATATATTTTTTCTTTCATTTTTTAAAAATAATACAAGGGCTTTCAAGGTAGTCCCCATTGACCTTTACTACACAAACTATGCTGGCCTTGAAATCACAGAGAGCTTCCTTCCATTTTCTCAAAGTCTGGCTTAATATTTTCATGTCTTTTTACTAGTAGATGAAAATGTGTTTATATTGAAATGAATTAAATTCAATTTTATGACTTCATACTTAAATAAAGCAAAACTTTATTTTAAAATAAAACTGTATTTTAGTTGTGATGAAAATACTAGAGAAAATAATTCCTATTCACAGTCTTTAAAATATAACATTCTAATATACCCAAAGTAATATTGATAACAAATTCAATGGAGCTCAATATTTTTACCTGATACTATTTCAATTACCCAACTGTGTGTGTCTTAGCAAAGACATTAATGAACATGTTTTGCTTCTAAAAGGGTTTCAAAATTAAAGGAAACCCAACTCTATTTTATAGAACTGATGTTATGATTCATTTTGTCCACCTTAGCTCAAAGGTTTTAAAAGGGGTTCCATACCCACTGCCTCCCAAGTCTAGACACAATCAAATAAATTCGATCAATAACTGTCATGTGGCAGATGTTATTTTTATAAAATCATGCATAACCTGTTAGAATACTTGATTTCAACATTTTTCCCTGTGGAAAAAGGTGGTCTGGACACTAAAGTATTCAATACAATGTAGTACCAAGACTAAGAGCTGCAGTTCAATATAGGATTCTGCCATGGGCCAGCCCCCATGGTTCATCTTTGTTGCTCATGTTTCTTCTTGAGGCAGCAGAAGGGGAAAGAACATCTGCAGGGCTAAGACTTAGTCTTATGACATATTTAGGGTTGTTGTATAATAATACAACCTTTAACTATTTTAAATCTAAGTCACTTTGCTTCAGTAGATGACCAACCTTATGAGTTCCTCTGAGATGAGAAACTATTCAGCACCTTATCTAAAAACATCAAGAGATTATGTAAACTAGCCTTTGTTCGATCTCTGCAGGAACCACATAGCTCTTAACTTTTTGCCCGATTGTTGAAGTCCCAGGAAGAATGGGGGAGACTTTAAAAAGTGATTTTACCATTTATTTCTAAACTCTAAAAGTTTCCTGAGAAAGCCCTCTAAGAAAAAAAGAGGGGAAAGAGCTTGTAAGTAAAGGGAGAAAGGGATCTCAGAGAAAACAGGATAAGCAGAGTGTTCTCCTTTGTTTTGTCCTTAGCATGTGTACATCTTTCAGAAATACATGATCACATGGTAAGAAGTTCATCACAAGTTTACACACAAATTCAAATCATAAATCAAATAAGGAGTTTACAATACATGTATATCCAATGTTTACATGTATATCCATTAGGAATAATTATCTGGCTAGACATACATCACCTGTCACCAGTTCTGTGGGTCATGAAGAGTTAAAAACTGTAACTTTTATGACTAAGGTATCAGTGAAATTTTGTAGAGATAAACTCAGTCAATATTATCTTCTGTCGTAGCAACCACCTATAGTAAATTGCTTGTTCCCTTTTTATGTCCTTTGGTTTTACAATTTCTTGGAACATGCTCTGAGTAGTACATGCCTGCTTGCTATCTCAGAAGCAACTAACTCATGACACTAAAGACTGGCAGAGTTCTTTCTCATTGCAGTTTGACTATCAGAAAAAGTTTAATAGCAGAGTAATAGAAAAGACATTAATAATTACTATAATTTTAGGAATTCTTACAGGATCACCATTAAGGATTAAGATATCATCTATTTGTCTACAAAGCATCACTATAAAACTATATATATATATATATATATATATATATATTCTTGTTCTGCTGAAATCTGCTCAAAAAGGTGAGCTAATATCTAGTAATGCTTATATATATTTAATAATAACAGAAAAGACATATGAATAGCAGGAATAAAATGGATTTCTTCCTATGCAGTTGGTAACCCCTTCAGCTCCTTCAGTCCTTTCTCTAATTCCTCCATTGGGGACCCCATTATCAATCAAATGGTTTGCTACAAGCATCTGCCTCTGTATTTGTCAGGCTCTGGCAAAGCCTCTTAGGAGACAGCTATATCAAGCTCCTGTCAGCATGTACTTCTTGGCATCTGCAATAGTATCTAGCTTTGATGACTGTATATGGGATAGATCCCCAGGTGGAGCAGTCTCTGGATGGCCTTTCCTTTAGTCTCTGCTCCACAATTTGTCTCCTTATTTCCTTTTGTGAGTATTTAATTCCTCCTTCTAAGAAGGACTGAAGCATCCACACTTTGGTCTTCCTTCTTCTTGAGCTTCATGTGGTCTGTGAATTTTATCTTGGGTATTACAAGGTTTTGGACTAATATCCACTTATCAGTGAATGCATACCATGTGTGTTCTTTTGTCATTGTATTACTTTATTCAGGATTATATTTTCTAGTTCCATCCATTTGTCTAAGAATGTCATGAAGACATTGTTTTTAGTAGGTGAGTAGTACTCCATTGTGTAAATGTACCACACTTTCTAAATCCATTCCTCTGTTGAAGGGCATCTGGGTTCTTTCCAGCTTCTGGATATCATAAATAAGGCTGCCATAAACATAGTGAAGCAAGTGTCATTGTTATATGTTGGAGCATCTTTTGGGCATATGCCCAGGAGTGGTATAGCTGGGCCCTCAGATAGTACTATGTCCAATATTTTGAGGAACAGCCAGTTTGCAATCCCACCAACAATGGAGGGGTGTTTCCCTTTCTTCAACCCTTTCCAGCATCTGCTGTCCCTTGAGTTTTTTATCTTAGCCAGACCCACAAGAGCTCCCATGGACTAAATCACCAACCAAAGACTACACGTGGAGTGACCCATGGTCCCAGCCACATACATAGCACAGGATGGGCCTTTTTGGGCAGCAATGGGAGGAAAGGACATTGATCCTGTGAAAGCTCAATCTCCCAGTATAGGGAAATGCTCAGCAGGGATGTGGGAAAGAAGTAAGTTGGTGGGGGAGCACCCTCAAAGAAGCAGATGAGGGGATAGGATGGGGTATTTCCAAAGGGGAAAATGGGAAAGAGGATAACATTTGAAATGTACATAAATAAAATATCCAATTAAAAAATTGTAACCCCCTAAATAGTGGATTTCTCCTGGGCTTTACCTTGAGAGCAAATCTGTTGTAAATTTTAGCCAAGGCAGACCCATCTCAGGAAGCCCACTTGCTAATTTATTAACTTCTACTTGTGGGTTCCTGACAGGATTCTTCTCTCTGGTTAACTGCATACTCTTCTACATACTTAACTACATAAGCCAATCATTTATATAGCTCAATAGTTATCCTTTAATAATAAATTCTCTTGGAAGTTGGTTATGATTAATACATAGATAACAGACTGATAAAGTTGCAGAGAATAAAAAAACCTGTGGAATTCTAAGCTTTAAGTGAAACATATATTTATTGAATACTTCCTTTAAAATCCACTGAGGATGTGGAAGATGGTTTCAAGGAACATCAGGAAAGTTTCACATGTGAGTTCATTCCTTACAGGAAACAAGAGGTATTATGAAGTTTTGCCATTAACTAAGAAGATACTGATAATTGACAGCTACTAAAAAGAGAGCATCAGTTTTCTTTAATAAAATGGTAATTGGTAGGTTGATGACCCTCCATTGAAGGTCAAATGCTTAAGGCTATGTAAGTAGGATAAATTGGTGTTCAACATTTAAAAGCCAAATAGGACCCAGTTGGTGTGTTTGGAAAGTCGGGATAGATCTGGAAAGGGTGGCAATAGGAATACAATCAAAACATACTGCATAAAATTATCAATGTATTACTAAAAACAATAGAAAAACAAATTTAAGTATATTTCATATACTTTACTAATGAGTCTCTCTCTCTCTCTCTCTCTCTCTCTCTCTCTCTGTGTGTGTGTGTGTGTGTGTGTGTGTGTGTGTGTGTGAACTTCGACTATTTTGAACAAAGCTGCTGTGAACATAGTTTTTCAAATGTCCTTGTGGGATGATGGAACATCTTTTGGTTATATGTCCAGGAGTGCTACAGATGGGTCTTGAGGGAGAACTATTTCCAATATTCTGCGAAACAGTGAAATGATTTCCGGAGTGGTTGTACAATTTTGCAATCCCACCAGCAATGAGGGAGTGTTCTGCTGACTCCAAATACGTGTCAGAATGTGCTGTCTTTTGAGTTTTCTATCTTAACCTTTTTAATGAGTGTAAGGTGGAATCTGAGAGTCATTTTTATCTGCATTTACCTGATAAGCAAGGTTGTTGAATATTTAAGTGTTGGCTAGTTGAGATTCCTCTGATGAAAATTCTGTTTAGTTCTCTACCCCATTTTTAGGTGTTATTGGGTTTGTTGGTGACTAACTTCTAGAGTTCTTTATATTTTGAATGTTAAACATTTATGAGATGTAGGTTAATGAAGATCTTTTCCCAATCGTAGGTTGCCATTGTGTCCTATTGACAGTGCCCTTTGACTTACAGAAGATGTTAGGTTCCTGAAGTCCCATTTATTAATTGTTGATTTAGTACCTGTGCCATTGGTGTTTGGTTCGGGAAGTTGCTTCTGTATCAATGAGTCCAGGGCTCCTCATTTTCTGTTGTATTAGATTTTGTGTATCTGGTTTTATGTTGAGGTCTTTGATTTACTTGGACTTGTGTTTGTGCAGATGACAAATATGAATGTATTTCCATTCTTCTCCATGTAGACATTCAGTTAGACCAGCATCATTTATGGAAGATTCTCTCCCTTTCAATTGTATATTTTTGGTTTTGTACAGTTTAGGTATCAGGGTGATTGTGGCCTCAGAGTATGAATTTGGAACTCTTCCTTCTGTTTCTATTTTGTGAAGTAGTTTGAAGAGTGTCGTAATTAGCTCTTCATTGAAAGACTGGTAGAATTCTACACTAAAACCATCTGGCCCTGGGCTTTGTTATTTGGTTGAAAGACTTTTAATGACTTCTTCTGTTTTTTTCTTTCTTTGTTTGTTTGTTTTAGGAGTTATAGGACTATTCAGATAGGCTACCTGATATTGGTTTAACTTTGGTAATTGATATCTGTCTAGAAAAAAGTTCATTTCATTTAGGTTTGAATTTTTTGGGGAGTACAGTTTTTTAAATAAAACCTAATGGTTCTTTGAATTTTCTCAGTGCCCGTTGTTATGTCTCCCTTTGTATATCTGATTTTATTTGGTACTTTCTCTCTCTCTCTCTCTCTCTACCTTTTCATTAATTTGACTAAGTTTTGTCTATCTTGTTAATTTTATTAAAGAACCAGCACTTGCTTCTGCTTAAACTTTGCATTTTCTTTTTTTCTAATTGATTGATTTTAGCATTGAATTTATTTCCTTCCATCTACTGTTTTTGGATGTGTTTCCTTTTTTCTCCTAGATTTTTCAAGTATACTTTTAATTTATCTGTATGAGAATTCTCCAGTTTCTTTATGAAGGAACTTAGTGCTATAAACTTTCCTATTAGCATTGCATTCATTGTGTCTCATAAGTTTGGATATGTTTTACTTTAATTTTTATTAAATTCTAGAAAGTCTTTCTTTCTTTCTCTTTCTTTCCTGGCCCAGTGATCATTGAGTACAAAGTTGTTTACTATCTACGAATTTGTAGGCTTTCTGTTGTTTCTGTTATTATTGAAGTCCAAGTTTATCCCATGGTTATCTGATAGGATGCAAGGGGTTATTTCATTTTTCTTGTTCTTTTTTAAGCTTGCTTTGTAATTGACTACATGGTCAATTTTGGAAAAAGTTCTATGAGCTGCTGAAAGGAAGGTAAATTCTTGTGAGGGTGGGTGAATTGTTTTGTAGATATCTCTTAGTTCTATTTGATTCATAATGCTGATTGCTTTCATTACTTCTCTGTTTAGTTTCTGTTTTGATGACCTGTCTATTGATGAGAATGGGATGCTGAAGTCGGCCACTATTAATGTATGGGGTTTGATGTGTGATTTAAACTTTAGTAGTGCTGCTTTTATTACTGTGGGTACCCTTTCATTTGGGTCATAGATGTTCAGAATTGAGAAATCATCTTGGTGGATTTTCCTTTGATCTTCTCTTTTGATTAATTTTGGCTGAAAAATCTATTTTATTAGATATTAGCAGCTGTAATCATAATAGCTAGAAACTAGAAACAACCTAGGTATCCCTTAATTAAAGAATTGATATAGAAAATGTGGTTCACTTACACAACGGAATAAAATTCAATTATTAAAAACAAGGATATCATGAACTTTACACGGAAACGGACTGAACTAGAAAATATAATCTTGAGTCAGATAAACTGGAGCCAAAGAACATGCACTGTATGTACTCACTTATAAGTTTATATTAGCCATAAAGTATACCTTAACCATGCTATGATAGCATACCAATAGAAGCCAAATAACAACATGGGCCCAAGGGAAGATGCTTGAATCTTCATCATAAGGGAAAGTAAAAGAGATATTGATGGTAGTTGGGGGAAGGGAACTAGGTAGGAGAGGGGATGGGAAGAAGGAAAAGCAAGAAAGAAAGAAGGGAAATTGGAGATGGGGGCAATTACTAGGATATGTCAGAGACCTAGAATGGAGAGAAAAACTTGGGAACCTATGGGGATGACTCTGAGACTCCTAGCAGTGGAGGATATGGTTACTGAAGTAACCGCTTCAAGTAGCCAGGAAGGACTCCCAATGGAGAGAGAAGAACAGCAACCCACTCACAAAACCTTTGACCTCCCTACAAGTTGTCTTGCCAACAAATTCAGCAGGGTCAAAGTTAGGGGTGGAGAAGGAAGGAATGGCCAACCAATGACAGCCCCAAATTGAGAACCATCCCATTGGCAGGAACCACTTCTTGACACTATTAATGATACTCTGTGAAGATACTTGAAGTCAGGAGCCTTGCAAAACTGTCTTCTAGGAGGCTCCACACAGTAGCTAATGGAAATATGCAGAGACCCATAGCTAAATATTAAATGGAGCTGGGGAATCTTAAGGACCATTTGCAGGGAGGATTGAGCGAAACGAACAAGACAGGGACTCCACAGGAATACCAATGGAGTCGACTAACTTGGACCCTTGGGGGCTCCCAGGGACTGAAACACCAACCAAAGAATAAGAACGGGCTTGATCTAGGTCCCCTGCATATATGAAACAGATGTGCAGCGTCGTCTTTATCGGGTTCTCCAACAACTGGAGCCAGGGCTGTCACTGACTCAGTTGCCTGCCTGTGGATCCTCTTTCCCTATCTAAACCACTTTTTCTGGCCTCAGTAGGAGAAGATGGTGTATAGTATTGCAGTAACTTTGATTGTCAGTGGCAGGGGATGGTAGTAGTGTCTGCGAAGATGAGGAGAAAGGAATGGGGAAAGGATCTTTATGAGGGGATATTGGGAGGAGAGGGCAGACTGACATTAAAATGTAAGATAAAGAAATAAAATTTATAGAAACAAGAATTTTAAAGAAATTCTGACTTTGCATACTATGTATTTTACTACAATAGTTAAATTGTGCAATGTTTAAAGTAAAAATCACATTTTCCAAACTCTTTATTCATTCTAATTTCCATTTTCATTATACAATTATTACCATTATTTCCATTTCCTATATACAGTCACAAACTTCACTACATACTGGAATTAAAAACATAACTCTGAAGGAAAATCAAAATTTAGAAAATTGCCACTTTTCCTCTACATTGGTAACACCTGCACTTATAAGTAGCAATTTATTTTATTGCTCATCATAAAGTAAAATTACAGGAAAGAGTATGGTAGAAAGATAGCACTGATTAAATGTCAAAGAAAATGAAAGACTGAGAAATAATTTAGATGTATGTGTGACTGGATGGGAATGAGGAAGGAAATATAGCTTAGATAACTTTTGATATTAATAATAAAAATTAAACATTATGAAGTGACCCTTTCATGCAGGATAGTCTTGAGAGTGGCATTTAATTCTTGGATGTAAAAACTTTGTTTGAATAGACATAAAATACCTCCAGGTTGTAAAAATATTAAAAATCTTGGTGTGAGGTTTCTTCCCCACCTTAGAACATTTATGTTCCCAGATGAAAGTCATAAACAGCCTTTATACTTTTAAATATGTCGTAGGCATCACTACAGGTGGGTAGCTGCCTACCCTCCATGTTGTTAGAATCTACTTTTAAACTCCAAGTTATAACTTACTATATTTCATTGTTCCATCTGGGCTACTCTTAACCCAATTGACCAGGCCTCTGGCCCACATTCTCTTGGCCTTTAGCCAATGGTGGCTCTTCTTCTCTTTCCTGCATATTCTTCTTTTTCCATGGTGGCTCCTTTTCTCCTTCCTCCTTCTCGAAGCCTGAGAAAACTCAACCCCACTTATGTCTCTTCTGCTCAGCACTTCTGCCCAACTATTGACTGTCAGCATCATTATTCACCACTCAGAATTAACTTGAGGGCAGGTTCCTAGGTATTATGTGCAGACCCCGATCTTGGGGACCTTCATTTAGCATTATAATAGGCAATAAAAGACAAAACCTCAACAATTCCCCTTTTACCCAATAAAAGGCTGTTTTCTCTCAGAAATTAATTGAATACAATTATAATAATGCTGTAAACTATCTAATCTACAACCCCTTCAGAGATTTTAGAAGTAATATATATTTGAGTATGAATGAATGTAACTTCCAAAATTTAAACAAATGGCAAAGAGAATTGACTGCCTGTGCAGTTCTCAATATTTCTATAATGTTGAAGCATCTATCTTTTAGCCCTTTGGCTCAGAACATCTGACAGACCCTTCTCCCAATCAGACTTATCTTCCTTTTAATTTAATTTAATTCCATTGCGTTGCATTGCATAGTATTTTATTGGATATTTTATGTTTTTACATTTCAAATGTTATCCCCTCTTCAGGTTCTACCCTTTCCCATTTCCCCCCTTTCCCTGCTTCTATGAAGATGCTTCCCCTCCCACCCATCTACTCACACCTCGCTAAGCTGGCAATTGCCTATACTGGTGAAACAAGCCTTCACAAGACCAAGGGGTTCTCCTCCTATTGATGCTAGACAATTTCATCCTCTGCTACATATGCAGCTGGAGCCATAGGTTGCCCATGTGTACTCTTTTGTTGGTCATTTATTCCCTTGGAACTCTGAGGGGTCTGGTTGGTGGATACTGCTGTTCTTCCTGTGGGGTTGCAAATTCCTTCAGCTCCTTTATTTAGCTTTATATCTTATCTCATGACTGATATAAGTGAAACAGGAATTATGAAGAACTAGTTTACCCTTGGCAGAGCTTAACAATTAACTAGCCTGTGCTCATTTGTCCTCTTGAACAATATTCTGTCTGTAGATGAAATTAGGGCATTTCTTGCCCAGTGGCTAGTTTGCTACAATGGATCCAACTCTACCTGAAGGTCTCAATTCTCAATATCTTCTTTGAAATAGAATGGGGTACTGTCAAGAACTAGCATGTTTCATAATTAAAAGATCATTTAATAATAACATTAAATATATTTTGTGGATCTGTGACACTTTTAAAGGCCATCTATCTGTATATAGTATAACTGAATTGTCAAATATTAATTATTTTTAACAATCACTATTTGAATAACCTTGAAAACACTTTATTGTAATTAACTAAATTAGAATTTAATAGCACCATGAGTTTTACTATTTGATTATTAACCTCCATTACTTAATCACCCTGAACAATATGTAACAGTGATAGTAAAAAGACTGGGTCTAAGCCTCATGTTCTTAAATGAGTTGTATAGGAACAGTGCCTATCTAAAAGTAACAGAATTAATTTTCAAATTTTTATCAATATACAAAGATTTATACTAATGAAAATCTTAAATTGATATGGATCAATACATATATTCTGTTCAATTGAAAGAAAATATAGCTTTAATTCAGAATCAAAATAAAAAGATACCTACCAATGTTAGATTGTAGCTATAAAATGTTTTGTTTAAGGGTAAATTTAATAGCCCATCTCTATTTGCCTAATTTTTATAATATTATTATATTTTGTTTTTTCTCTTCAACTCCCTTTCCTTTAACTAAGAAAGAAGGATAGTGAAGAGGAAAGGAAAGATAGAAATCCCTGAGTCCAAGTTTTCTATTTAATTTTCTCCCTGTCTAAAGCTATAATTAATTGTAAATTATTTCTTAAAATTATAATATATTTTAATTTATAAAATATCTGAAAACAAACACTGCAGCTTAAAGATTGGATGAAATTTTTTTGTGACTGCTTTCTGCTAAAAAGGGGCAATGAATTTCTTTTGGTGGGATCAAAAAATTAGGAAAGAAATGGTTAGTCTTAAGAAAGCTAGTTATAGCATTTGTTGTCAAGTCTCTGTATGTTGAGAAGGTTTAAGGTTTAACTGAAGTCTTGACTGGGAGCATCTGAAAAGTTAGATGAACTGAGGTCATAGTGAATTAGCAGCCATTCCTGAAACTGTTCTGGAAGCAAGTCTCAGGAATCACCATCAGTTGAGGTAGAATCAGGCAGGGAGCTAGAACCTCAGGTCATTTTAACATCCCTGAGGGTGAATCTTGTCAGAGCTGTCCTCTTGGTATTTTATTTTGTAATATATAAACCTAATAACCGTTAACTATTTCTATAATGATATATGTATGGATTGTGTGATATATACAATTCAGCTAAGGATGAATTTTTGTTCTTTGATAGAGCAATTGAAATCAAGTTCTTTTATGAGTAGTTTGATCAATCACCAAATTTTAATAACTCTTTATGTCATATGGAAGGATGACATGATGAATTTTGAGGACTCTATAATCAACAAGATTTATTGGCTATGTAATGCTGAAGTCAAAGTCTTAGCCAATTTTAGAGCCGTTCCCATGTAGAGGGATCAGCAAATTATGTTACTTGTCTTGTTTGGTCTACCTAAATTTTTTTTCTTGTCTGTATTCATGATCTTTATGGGGTCTTCCTCTAGCATGTTTGAATTTACTTTTTACTACATCTTCAAATGTTCAAAATTCTTATCATATATTAAATATTCTTTAACAATATGTAGCAGAGATGTAAATAAAAAAGAATGTTGGTATAGTTACTTTTCTATTGGTATAATAAAACACTATACCCAAAACAACATACAAAAGAGAAGCTTTATTTAGTTTATTGTTTCAGTGGGATTGAACTAGAGTTCCAATTCAAGAGTCTGTTCCGCAAGAGAATGTGGCAGAAAGCAGCTGGAGAAAACCTGAAGGTTCATGCCTGGCATTGCAATCAGGAAACAAAGAGTACCTCCAAATAATACTAACAACCCCAAAACTTCCCCAAGTGATATACTTTCTCTAGCAAGACCATACCTCCTAAATCTACCCAAATTGCACCACTATCTCTGGATAAAGCATTCAAATTCCCTAGAATAGAAGGTACCTCTCAATTAAAACAACACAAGTAGTGTAATGGATAATTTTTAAGACTATTATACTTAAGCTATCCAACAATAAAACAGTTTCTCTTGGAAAGCTTAGTGACTTCTAATTTGTAGAGATCTCAAAAGCTATTAGCCCCATCATTACAGAAAAACAAGAGATATATAGAGAAAGAAAGAGCCTGTAAATTCATATAATTAAACCCTCAATGTAAATATAGTAAGGCACATAGAGGATTTTCACACAGAAATCCTTGAAAATTCTTGTGAGAAAAGGGATAAGATATTCCATGCTGTTAGACTGAATGATGCTTATTACCAAAGTTTCAAATCTCTAAATTAGAATTATATCAATCATACAAACTCACAAAATGAGAGCTAAAATGTTGACTTAGCTGTTAAAGGTTAAGTCTCACAACCAAAAGGACAAAAATCACAAAATGATTCTAAAATGTATATTGAAAAACAAATTAAATAAAAACAATTTTGTAAACAGAGAAAGGTAATTTGGAGCACTAGGAGGGTTGGATAGAGATAGGAGTAGACAAATGAAGAGAATGGAAGGAGGAGTACAGTTAATTCGAATTCAGGATACTTTAAATAAAAATGTGAAATCTTATTACTTTGTATGCCTATTAAATGAAAAATTTAATAGATATTTACAAGGCAGAGATCCTGCATATTTAGATAATTCAGAGAGAGCTTAATGCAATCTCAGTGCCAGGTATGAGATTTTTCCATAGGAGTTGTTTGACTGGGAGGTCTCAGGTCCCCAAAAAATATGGTCTCCTTACATCATTCTTTTTTTTTCTTTTCTTTTATTGGATTTTTTTAAAATTTAAATTTCAAGTGTCTTCTCATTTCCTGGTTTCCCCTCCAGAAACCACAATTCCATTCCCCCTTCCCCTGCTTGTATGAGGGAGCTCTCCCACCCACCCAACCCCCCTCCTGGCTCCCTACCCTGGCATTCCCCTACACTAGGGTATCAAGCCTTTATAGGAGCAAGGGCCTCTCCTCCCATCATTCTCGATTGCATAGTAGAACTGGTTGCAATGTCTCGATTGCTGAATATACCATGAACTTTGGCTTTAAGATGCAGAGAAATTAAGCTAGAACTAATCTGGAAGCTTCCTCCCTGTTGCCTAGCTTTCATGGTGCCAGAAAATACTACAAAGTCTACTGAAGGAATAGTTGTATCAATAGCCTTATCCAGCCATGAAATCTATTATCCACCATACCAACCTGCGAGGCAATATATGCCTACCTACAAATGATGGCATGACTAATATGGTGGTAACCAAGTGATCTGTAACTGGATTGGAGAAACACTATATCCTTAGAAGGAATTAATACACAACACATAAACTTGGTCAGAATATAGGTTAAGTAGATCTTCAGACCTACTGGAGAACTTATTATTGTAATAGGAAAAATGAGTACTGTTGTCCAGGTCAAGTTTCTTGGTTCCATGCTGCCCTTTAAATATTTATGTTTATATCTATAGACAAATATTACTCCTGGACTCAATAAAATAACCCTCTCTTTTCATTGAATACCAGTGAATAAAAAGACAATGGCTGCTTAAATTGCCACTAATGAGTGAGAAAATGTGAGTGTTCAGTTCAAAACAATATTACACCCCTCCTTTTAGGCTCAGAGAGCATCATGGAAGAAGGTGCAGAAATAACAAAAGAATGAGAAGACAGGGAGAAGGATGATGAAATACAATCTTTTGGACAAGACACACTCAATATGCACTTATGACTTCACAAACACTGCATTGTATGAAATGGGTATACAAATGTCTCTAGACATACCAACAGTCAATTCTGGATGCAGTGTCCATGAAATCCTACTCTTTCTAATAAACTTAGGCTACTAATGGTTTCAGTAATTGTTTTCAGTTTCATACCCACTGAAAAGTCTACTAGTCTCCAGTAAATAGCCCTAAACCTAGGTTCACAAAGATTACCATGGTTAATTTTTTCAAACTCAAAAAAGGAAAAAAAAGATTTGTAAGGCAGTTTTCAGAAAGTATAGGCATGAGCTTAATGGGAATTGGAGGTAGATAAAAAGAGTGTTTATTGTATGAATGAAGTTTATTAATATACGTAGAAAATTATTGAAAATTATGTTGGTCTGAATGCATTGGTAAAAGTCTCAAAATAACCCATAGTGCAATGTTATGGTGTTGATTTAAAAAATAGAAATAAAGTGCTTGCTTACAGGAGCCTGATATAGCTATCTCCTGATAGGCTCTACCAGAGCCTGACCAATACATATGTGGATGCTTGCAGCCAACCATTGCATTGAGAACAGGGACCACAATGGAGGTGTTACTGGGAGGAATGAAGGAGCCGAGAGGGTTTGCAACCCCATAGGAAAAGCAACAATATCAACCAACCAGATCCTCCAGAATTCACAGGGACTAAACCACCAACCAAAGAGTACACATAGAGGGACCCATGGCTACAGCTGCACATGTAACAGTGAACTGCCTTATCTGGCATTAGTGGGAGGGGAGTCCCTTGGTCCGTGAAGCTTTAATTCCACAGCATAGGGGAATCCTAGGGTAGTGAGGAGGGAGTGGGTGGGTGGGTGGGAGAGCACCTTTGTAGAGTCAGGGGCAGAGGGATGGTATAGGAGGTTTGCAAAGGGGAAACCGGGAAGGGGGATAACATTTGAAATGCAAATTAATATAATAATCAATAAAAATAGAAATAAAATACACTTCCCCTCAGAGCAATTTAACTAAGAACAGTCCTGTTTTGAATTCTCTTCTCTGAATTCTCTGAATTATTTGTCTCTCTGGATCTTCCACCATTTCCTGTGTCTTGTATAGCATGAATCTATGTGTACATGAATGCTGCCTTGTGAATCTGTTCCTGTGTCTATATCAGTGTGTCCCTAATAAGGCCTTTTGATCTAATAGTCCATAAAGCATAACTATAATGATGAAATACCACTATATGACTTTGAACTATGATGCAAGGGAAAATAGTAACTGTACTAGGTAGACATATCTTAATTTTCGTAGTACCTAAATATGCCTAAATGGAACTACACATGCTTCTAAAGCAACTCTCAAAAGATACAAATTACAACACACTGAAAATATTAGGTTGTTCTTTTATTTCCTCAGATAACATTCCAACATTTAGAACATGTATGCAATAGCAAACTATCCCACCATGGTATCATGTTAAAGTCAAAGAAAACTGAGTCTTTACCATCTGTGAGATAGCAGAGAAACTGTTATGTGTAATAAGGGTAATATTCAATATTCTCTGTCTCATCATTTGTTCCCACTTAGAATTCACCTGCTTTCAGAAATGCAAAAGTAATTAGGCCAATTTTCTATTGTTTTTACATGTGCACCACCCTCTTTTCCTAGTTGTACATTTAAAACTCTGTCAAGTAGTGTTGTGGCTAAATACACCTGCATGTCAAAAGAGTGATGCTCAGACTCCAGAATTGTTTGAGTAATTTGTCATAATACAATATTAATTAGAGTCATTTGTATAATTTACTTTGAATATTTTCTTTTGTCTATTTTAAAATTCTAAAGCTTATTTCAAATGTGACTCTGAATTAACTATAAATTTCTAGAATGACATTAGCCCATATTATTTAGTGAAAAGTATGACTATGCAGTTATGATTATGATTATAATATATTCTATTAGCATTATTTGAACCACTGCTATTAAAATTAGCATTTTCTTCAAACTGCTAAGCTCTAATATTTATTTTTTTATCTGGTAAGTTTTTTCTTACCAAAGCAAATAGCACCAAATAATTATTTCTAGGAGGCAGTGTTTCCTTATTATAGTTTCAAAGAATATTATTTAAGAAATAAAACCCATGCCCTTGATCTCAAAACACATAGAAGACATTGCTTATTGTTTAAGATTAAGTGTTATTAGCCTTCATGTGAAAAAAAGTGAGACATATTTAACTTCTTGTAAAACCTTTGCTAAGTCAGAGTCATTACAGCTAAATTGTAGTCTATGGCAATTATGGAAAGCATATTACAGAATCAAGGTTCTGGAACTTTACTGTAGCTTTTATCCATCATCCTGCTCACGGTCTTATGAGACTGTTCTTTTCACGTATGGCTTAGCTATAGCTTTAACCTTGGAGGTTTCTTTGGCAATAAGTGTTTATTCATGGAAAAATGAACGTTTAAAGAAAACTAAATAAAAATGGGAAGTTCAACATTAGTTATAAATCTTTCAAAAGAAAATTAATTTACACATATCAAATTAAATCCCTAACTTCATATTCTCTGAAATATGTATTTTGCAATCTGTCTGCTTTCATAATTTTAAGAAAATATTATATGTATTACTTGAAGAAGTTTGGTTCAAATATGACCCTCCTATGACTCAACACTATTAGTATTTCATTCTACCACTTTAACCTGGGATGCAAAAAGAATACACAGGTTGTAAAGAATAGTCTTTGAAATTGTTGTCAAAGTGTGGAGCGTAAGGATCACATTTTGAGCTCAGAAGCCCAAAAAACAAACAAACAAACAAAGAACCCTACCTCATGAATACATATCAAGGCTTGCTCCTATTTCTGGCATTTGATGTGAAGTCTCTGCCCATCTATTATTTTTGTGAAGCTCACTCCTCATTTGAGCATATGTTTACTGAGATTTGTTTTAATTTTTACCTTGCTTTGTTTTTAATCTCTTCTGTTCAGTAGTCATATGTTTTACAACTTTTCTAGCCTTTTGAAAAGGCTACCTCCGTGTGCTATGGTGCTCTGTCTTCCTTTCTCATTCACTCCCCTTCTCTGCTCTTCTTCTCTCTCTCTCTCCTTGGTCTCTTCTGATTTACTATTCTGCTCTGTCTTCTTGTTGGTGTGCACCTAATCTATTGCTGAATTTCATTTTTTTATCCTGGCTATTTGTTAATTTTGAAAAAAGATTTCTTCACATCTGTCACTGCTTGTGTTTGATCACCTGGACAGCCTCTTTTTGTTTCTTTGGGAACTGGCATTCATTCCCTTTAATTAAGAATAGATTATAAAAGTTGTTACTATATTAAATAAATGTAGATGATAATTTTAAATTGAATTGTCTGAGAAAATTAGCAAAATGTATTTATTTCATATTTTTATAATAATGTACTAAAATTTTTCATGCAATAGGTCAGTCAACATTTTTTAAATTTAGTTTCCCCCGGAGGAAAAAAAGCATTGAAATTTGTGAATAGAAATTATCACCAAGTCTTCTTAGTAATATGCTTGAAAAGCTTCTCAAATTGTAGTGGGTGATCCATGTATCTTCCTCAGAATTGTTGAAGTAGGAGCCAGGTTTGGTCTTAATGAGCCACTGAGTGTGAAATACTTCTATTTTGTACAGTAATAACGTTATCTTCCTTCAATGTTGTCTAAGTTCTAAAGTCAATACTTGGGACAGCTTTATAGTACCTCTGATTCTTTCAGGATTCTCCGTGCTTAATTTGTCAAAATGATCCATTTAGAATTCATTTTACTTTCTCTCTTCTCTTTTTTCTTGAGCTTTTCATTGTTTGTTTGTTTGTTTGTTTTGGAAGGGTCTCAACTTCATAGCTTAGGATGACTTAAAATCAAGATAATGTAGCCTAACCATTAAAATCCTGGGATTACAGATACACACACCATGCCCAGCTATAACTTTAAAATGACACTGTTTTCCACATATAATATTATATACTTTTATCAATTTTCCAGTGTGCTCAGCTTTCACAGTCATATGCATTCACATAATCAAGACTCAGAGATAGTACAGAACACTTCCATTGCCCTGGAACTCCCACTCATACATTTCTCTAACTCAGATGCTACCCATTACATTAGGATATCAACTAATATTGTGCTGCAGATAGAACCACTTTAGTCAGAAAAAGAAACAACAATTTAAAATCTAACCTTGAAGTCAAAATGAATACTAGATTTACACTACTTCATAATGTAGTAATTATGTAACTGTAACCATAATTATGACTTAGCAAAGAACCATGAACTGTAATATTGGCTTAGATTTTATATAAATGTCCATACTGATTTACAGATTCCAAATATGATACTGTGGTTACATTCAAAATTTGTATGCACTAATATTTTTTAAGAATTTTATACATGGGTAGAATATTTAAAATTTCTGCCCTCTTTCCCTCCTTCATTTCCTATAACATAAAACTTACTCCCCTCAAATTCACGACTTCTTCTTTAATTATTATATATTGCAAGTGTTCATATATACATTATATATCTTACATATATATTCACATGTGAATAAAAATATAGCTTGCTGAAGCTATTTATTATTGGTCACATGTATACATGTTCAGGACTAATGACTTAGGATTGGAAAACCTATCAGAGATTCATCCCTGTGGGTGATATATTCTTCTTCTCATAGAATCCATTAATTCACTATATAACTCTTCATCTAGGAGTAGGGTTATTTGAGATTTCCCTCACCAACAAGGACATGGTCAACTGGTGTTGTTACTGTTCAGATCCTGTTAGAGCTACCATTTTTTTAGATCTCCAGGGACATCTTCTCTATCCTATATAGATAACAATATTTAGAAACAGATGTCCTAGTCTTCTGGCTCATACAATCTTTCTTCCATCTCTTCTGTGATATTCACTGAGCCTTAGGTGTAGGACCTCTGCTATACTTAGTTGATGTATCAACATTGTTGGGCACTCTACAATCAGTTGTTCTCAACATTTTGAGTGGTTGTATCTTTTGGTAATGGCATGTATCTGCTACCAAAAGAAGTATTATTAATGAAAGATGAGAGCTACACTTTTCTGTGACTATAAGGATAAGGATGTATAATATAGTTAGGAGTTACACTGATTGATAAATGTGTCAGTAGTTGGTTCTTTTCTGGGATCTGTTATATTATCAGCAAAAAGGTATTTCTTTAGTTGTAAAGTACCTTGCAAGACTTCTCTTCTATATATTGAGTTTTATGTCCAACTAGAAGGCTGTTGGTTACCTCTAAGATATAAGTGCGATTGTTGTATCCTTGGGGGGCAATTTTGCTGAATGTTCATTGTTGTGGTCCACAGGTTTTAGAGGTAGGAAGATCTACTGATGGCTTTTTTTTCTCTTGGCAACTGGCGTGAAAACATTGGATGCAGCAAGAGGTCATTCTTTTTTATTTTATGTAATTACATTTCAAATAGTATCCCCTTCCCCCCTCTCCAAAACCCTACTACCTCTGCAAATCCCTTCAGCTACTTCAGTCTTTTCTCTAATTCCTCCCCTGGGGTTCTCTTGTTCAGTCTAATAGTTAGCTGCAACCATCCCCATCTGTATCAGTAGGGCTCTGGCAGAGACTCTCAGGAGATACCCACATCTGGCTCCTATCATCAAGCACCTCTTGGCATCAGCATTAGTGACTGGATTTGGTGGCTGCATATGGGATGAATCCCAAGGTGGGGAAGTCTCTGGATGGTTGTTCTTTAGTCCCTGCTCTACTCTTTTTCCCTATATTTCCTCCTGTGAGTATTTTGTTCTCCCTTCTAAGAAGCAATGAAACATCCACATTTTGGTCTTGCTTCTTCTTGAGCTTCATATGATTTGTGAATTTTTTCTTATGTATTCTAAGCTTTTGGGCTAATATCCACTTATCAGTGAGTGCATACCATGTGTGTTCTTTTGTGACTGGGTTACCTCACTCAGCATGATATTTTCTAGCTCCATCCATTTGCTTAGGAATTTCATGTAGTCATTGTTTTTAATAATTGAGTAGTATTCCGTTGTGTAAATGTACCACATTCTCTTTATCCATTCCTCTGTTGAAGAACATCTGGGTTCTTTCAAGCTTCTTGCTATTATAAATAAGGCTGTTCAAAAGCCTATACTCATCAAAATTGGAAAATCTGGAAGAAACGAACAATTTTCTAAACAGATATGAGGTACCAAAGTTAAACCAGGATCCGATAAACCATAACTCCTAAGGTGATAGAAGCAGTTAAAAGTCTCCCAACTAAAAAAAGCCCAGGACCAGAATCATTTAATGTAGAATTCTATCAGATCTTCAAAGAAGACCTAATATCAATACTCTTCTAACTATTCCACAAAATAGAAACAGAAGAAATACTATATGAAGCCATACTTATGCTTATGCCTAAACCACACAAAGATCCAACAAAGAAAGAGAATTTCAGACCAATTTCTTTTATGGATATTGATACAAAAATACTCAATAAATTTCTCACAAAGTAAATCCAAGAACACATCAAAACAATCATTCACAATGATCATGTAGGTTTCATCCCAGGGATATAAGAATGGTTCAAAATATGGAAATCTATTAATGCAATGCTCTAAATAAACAAACTCAAGGAAAATACCACATGATCATTTCATTAGGTGCTGAGAAAGAATCTGGCAAAATTCAACACTCCTTCATGATAAAAGTCTTGAAAAAATCAGGAATTCAAGGTCTATACCTAAACACAGTAAAAGCAATATACAACAAGCTAGTAGCCAATATTAAACTAAATGGAGAGAAACTTGAAGCAACCCATTAAAATCAGGGACTAGACATGTCTGCCCACTCTCTCTCTCTACCAATTCAATACAGTACTTGACTTCCATGCTCATGGATTAGCTGGATTAACATAGTAAAAATGGCCATCTTGCCAAAAGCCATCTATACATTTAATGTAATCCCCATCAAAATTCCAACTCAATTTTTCATAGAATTAGAAAAAGCAATTTGCAAATTTATTTGGAAAAGCAAAAGCCCAGAATAGTGAAAACTATTCTCAACACTTAAAGAACTTCTGAGGGGAAATCACCATCCCTGACCTCAAGCTGTACTACAGAAAAATCATGGTAAAAACTGCATGGTATTGGTACAGAGGCCATTCATAAAGATGGGACTTTCAGGTCAGATCCAGCTTGGTTCTGAGTTCTGTGTCGAAGATGTACAGTTTCTTCAGCTACAGGGTTGTGTCTTCAAGCAGAACTTTTATATTATAGGATGATTTTGAGGACTTGTTTGGTGTGTTGTTCTTATCATGTACTAAAAATGTCCTTTTCTGTATATTCCTCAGCCATAATATTGAAGCAGAGAGACCAATGTGATTATTTCAAACTTTGCTACACTAGAAATCATATGAAACCTAAAATTTACTACCTCAATAGGAGATGCATATTTCTCCTATCAGTTAAGAAAATCAAGTTCAAAAGAAAAAAAAACCCAAACAGATGCCATCTGTGTTAGCTATATTGACCAGTTTGTTTTGTCTGTTTAAAGTACAATCATTAGTCTTAAATCAAGTTGAATTCATTGTATTTGTGCAGATAGAAAAGTATCTCAAGAGAGGCTGGGTTCTCATTTATGGAATTATGAGTGGATGTGTTATGAGCTCTTTACTGATATCTTATAACCTAAGTTTCTTTTTAGGTTCTAATCTCCTTAATGCAGTAGGGAATTATTTATCTACTTGGTATAAAATTTAGCAGTTGTTCCATCCTGCCTGGAAAAAAATGACATACCATTAAAGCTGAGAAGATGATTGAGTTGATAAATCTTAGATCACCATTCATTTCTACTTCTGCATGTAAAATTCCGTGGCTATGTCTTCTGGGGCATATATTCAATTAGTATCTTGACCTTGCCTCAGTGCCCTCCAATGCATTTAACCCAGGCTTCCAGCATTTAATTTACTGATTTTATTGATCTTCAATAAGCACTTTCCAGTGTATACTTATTGAATATCTACTTTGCATGTGGAATGCATGGAGATACTAATTTCCCAGTGCCTGTCCTGGGATATTACCCAGCACAGTAACATTTGTATCCAGCCAATTGACATGCACATACAAATCATTAAGTTGGGCCTCTCTGATAATAGTACTGATAACTGATTTAGAGATCACTGACCCTTTTCAGCCAACTTCATAGGAATATTACCTAAAGAAAAGAATATTTTAATAAAAGAAGTCAATACACCATTCAGCTTAAAAAGAACAAAAAACCCATATGAGAAACTAGACAGAGTCTATTCCCATAGAAAGCCGGGTTAAAACAACAGTAAATATATTACCACTGTTTGGCAACAGCTGTGGTTGGTCATAGCCAATGGGAATATTCACCTTGGAATAGAAGACGAGTCCATGAGTCATCCAAATGTGAGGAACAAAATGGTGAACTCCAGTAAGAGAGAGCATACTTGCTAAATACTTGGTAGAGATTATATTATACTAAGGTAAAAATCATATAGAACCTTGAATCTTACTCAGTGAAAACAGAGGTGCCTACCAGACTTTGTATGTGTACAGTGTGGTAAAATCGAAATCACAAAATGTCAGATTTATGGGACATGGTGGGGAACATGGTGTTTATGATACTATTTGCAACATTATCATACTTTAATGCCAATGCATCTAGGTGTTGAGATGGGAATAGCTGTCATTTCCATTTGCGGTGTGTATTTAGAGTGATTTGTAGCTGTTTCCAGATGTAGTTAAACACTGTTTAAACTTTTAACATTAATATGGCTTCAAACAATGCTCCAGTACACCATATTGACTCAAGTGATTATTGCAAGGGGCAGAGATGGCACTGGGAAAAGAGACAGAAACAGCTCCACAAGGAACAAGAACCATTATATTAACTGAGCAATCTAGGCACATTGTAAATTCTCTCAGTGATTGGGGACATGAAATTGTGAGAAAATTTCCCTTGACTCAGTCAACAGAGATATTTGGTCTTAACAGGAACAGTTTCAGTTACATGGACACAACTCACTACAGTTTCCTTAATCATTGTTGTTAAGAATCATGCACAAGAACTAATCACCATTTTCTGTATAGGGAGTACAGCAACAGTATATAAAGTGAGTATTTCTGCATGTACATGGTTGGCATGCTTTAGGTATCCTATGTATGGATTCAATCTCAGCACATTTGATGCATCTCATTATGCTGGGATCTGAAAGTTTCCTAATGTATTTCTCAAGTGTTTAAATCACTAATTTTCTTCTGTGCCACAGGAGCTTGGGGAACAAAAATTCTGCACATACACATTAATAAGTCAAAGACTGTTGCATAAACAGGATCTGATTGAAAGAGATAGAGTTCTAAATAAAGGAGAAACTAATCTACCCAATGTATTGTCTTATGTGTGTGAGACACTATTTGGTTAAATTTGTGTACTAAGGGGTAACTGTTGTTTAATAATTGAAGAACACAGAATCAAGATCCCAGGATTCCAGGATCCCAGAGGCAGCTGGACTCCCAGGATTTCTGACACAGCTAGGACCACAGGATCACATGATCCCATGAGTGCAGGATCACAGGATCACATGATCCCATGAGTGTAGGATCACAGGATCACAGGATCACAGGATCATAGGATCACAATAGGATCACAACAGGATCATAGGAGGGACAGGCTCCAATCAGAGACAGCAAGGCCAGATAGCACTACAGATAATCAGATGGCAAGAGGCAAACAAAAGAACATGAGCAACGGAAACCAATGACAAATGGGATGTCATAAAACTACAAAGCTTCTGTAAGGCAAAGGACACTGTCATTAGGACAAAACAGCAACCAACAGATTGAAAAGATCTTTACCAATCCTACATCTGATAGAAGGCTAATATCCAAAATATACAAAGAACTCAAGAGGTTAGACTCCAGATAGCCAAATAACCCAATTAAAATGGGGTACAGAGCTAAACAAAATATTCTCAGCTGATGAATATCAAATAGCCAAAAAGCAACTAAAGAAATGTTCAACATCCTTAGTCATCAGGGAAATGCAAATCAAAACAACCTTGAGATTACACTTTACACCAGTCAGAATTTAGCAAGATAAAATCTCAGGTGACATCAGATGCTGGCAAGGATGTGGAGAAAAAGAAACACTTCTCCATTGTTGTTGGGACTGCAAACTGGTACAACCACTCTGGAAATCAGTCTGGAGGTTCCTCAGAAAAATAGACATTGTACTACCTGAGTACCCAGCTATACATCTCCTGGACATATACCCAAAAGATGCTCCAACATATAACAAGGACACACTATGTTCATAGCCCGAAGCTAGAAAGATCCCAGATGTCCCTCAACAGAGGAATGGATTAAAAAATTGTGGTACATCTACACACTGGAGTACTACTCAGCTATCAAAAACAATGACCTCATGAAATTCATAGGCAAATGGAATGAACTAGAAAATATCATCCTGAGTGAAGTAACCTAATCACAGAAAAACACACTTCGTATGCATTTATTGACAAGTGGATATTAGACCAGAAGCTCAAATTACCCAAAATGCAATCCATAGACCACAGGAAGCTCAAGAAGAAGAATGACCAAAATGCAGATGCTCCCACTCCTTCCTAATAGGGGGAACAAAAATATCAGTAGGAGGGGATATGGAGGCAAAAGTTTAGAGCAGAGGCTGAAGGAATGGCCATTCGGAGCCTGCCTCACATGTGGTCAATATATATACAGCCACCAAAACTAGATAAGATTGATGAAGCTAAAAAGTGCATGCTGAAAGGGACCAGGTATAGATCTCTCCTGAGAGACACACCCAGAGCATGTCAAATACAGAAGTGAATGCTAGCAGTAAACCACTGAACTGAGAATAGGACCCCTTTGGGGGAATTAGAGGAAGGATTGAAAGAGCTGAAGGGGTTCTCAACCCCATAAGAACAAAAATGCCAACCAACCAGAAATTTCAGGGACTAAACCATTACCTAAGCTACTACATGGACTGACCCAGGGCAGTGAATAGCCTTATTGGGGCACCAGTGGAAGGGGAAACCCTTGGTCCTGCCAAGGTTGGACCTCCCTAGTGCAGGAGAATGTCAGGATGGGGGCGGTAAGGGGGTGAATGGGGAAACACCCATATGGAGAAAGGAGAGGGGATGGGGTCTTATGGACAGTAAACCGGGAAAGGGAATAACATTTGAAATATAAATAAAGACATATATCTAATAAAAAATAAAAGTTCAAAAAAAAAGGTACATTTCATTGAAGGAGATGTGCCACTGGGAATGAGTACTCCTCCTCCTTCCTGGCATGCTTCCTGCCATTGTGGTCGTAAACACACCTTTTGAAACCGCAAGTCTCCAGGAAACTCTTCCATTAGTTGTTTTTGTCATGATATCTTCTAAGCAATAGAAAAGTAACTATGACAGTGTTTTAAGACAAAGCATGTTAGTAAAGTAAGATATTATCCATCCATTAAAATACAAAATATATTTGTTTTAGATGAAGAAATAAACCAGGAAAATAGGATACAAATTGAATTTTTAAAGGTAACGGACTATATAATAAAATATAACATGCTATTAGGTAAAATTGTGTTTTACCAAGAAAAGATTGTTATGAATCTATATGACCATGGCAAACATAACTGAGAAAAATATAAGAAAAAATCGAATTCAGGGAGATGAGGGAAGTTAATATGTAAGTTTTCAAATGTTTCAGATGTGAAGAAAAGCAAAATTAAAAGTCAGAAATCATAAAAAAAGATACCACAGACAAAGAAAAGATGAAAGAAAAAGAGAGAATATAATGAAACTTCTACTCAACAAATATAAACTTGCATTCATGTGTCTCTAGCGCATATACAGAATTTGATCAAGCACTCATATTTCCAGTGTCCTCTGGATTTCGACACTGTGAGTCATCGGCCTCTTTTCTCATTATCACTTTCAGCAGTCCTTTTTCTGTCTATTTTGATGATTTTTATTTTATTAATTTTGTTTTCTAATCTTACTGTATAGCTCTTTAGAGTTTTCATTTTGAATTTTCACTTTCAGATTTCTATTGATGCCTTTCAAGCAATTCTGGAAAACTGAGAACTGAGAATGGCTTTTCTATATATTTTCTAATTTTTTTTGGAGTTATGTTATTATAAGATCTCCAATTATGATTTTTAAAATAGTTTCTATTTTTATTTCATTTTGGGTATTATTTTTGTATATTCTAGTTGATGAATTTTTTAGCCTGTTTCATTTGCTGTTTAAACTCTCTCAAGTATTCCTATGCCTGGGGAAATATACTGAGCAGAGTCCTCAGGCATCACGTCTCCTTCCCAAAAATGCCTTATCTTATAAATTACTTTTACTATTGTGAAGCAGCAGGATGCAGTGTCTGGTTTGTTAGGACTCTATACATATTTCTACAGAGTGATACATTTCCATCTAATTTCTGAGACATATGTTTCTGGGCTTTGAAAACTTCCATTATCTTACCACTAATTTATATTAAATATATTCCCATGTATACTACTTTAAATGTCAAGTTATATTTCACTTTCTAGCTACATTGCTGAGTATATATGCACTACATTGAGTAACACTAAATATAGTTGTGTGTGTGTGTCTGTGTGTGTGTGTGTGTGTGTGTGTGTTAGTATGGGACTATAGTAGGAAAGTTTGCCATGCATATAATACATTCTATTTTTTTTTGTTCATAGCTTTGCATAATGACAGGGACCTTCAGTCTTGTCTATGCTTTCATAACATTTACAAGAAATCTGGAAATACTGCAAAAATCTAGAGTAAAGTAGGCTGACATGACATTTAAAACATCTACTTGCTTCAAAATATGTCTTTTGAGATAAATTAGATAAAGCTCATGATGTGAAAAACATACTTAAAAAGTATTCAGTGGATGTATTGCATTCACAACCTTTTTTATTGAAAATAGATAGCTTGAGGACACTCTTGTCTCCTCCAAATGACCAGTAAAACATTCATTAACAATTACTGCTAATTTCCTCAAAGTTTCTGGGTACTATTTATCTACTTCCTGCTTTCATAAATTTGGTTATTAATGATAATTAATGTAAATGAATCATACAACATCTAGCTATTTATGATTCTTCTTTTACTCAGCCTGCTTGTAACACTCCCCCCTTAAGATGTCCATGCTCTATTTCCCAGAACTGGCGAATGTACCTTGAAGAGAAAATGTGGAATATTTTGGATAGTTTGTACATGAAGTCTCAGAAGAAGTAGACACATTAGACAGTACATTGCTTTAATGAAGCACTCAATTATAAAGAGTGTTTTATAACCATGAAGAATGAAAAAGCCAGGAAGAATGAAAAGAATGAGAACTGCAAATGAAATGAGAAAACATCTATACTTTATGGAGAACACAAAATCCCTTTTTTCTTTTTCTTTTCTTTTATTGAACTTGAATGGTGTGTGTTTGCTTACATGTTTTTACTAGATTTTTAGTCAGTGATAACCAAGCCAGAGTCTATTAAGCTACTAAGACTAGAGGGAACAGATAGATCTCACGAAGAAAGAGGAATAAAGTATTTATGGGGAGGTTCTTATGGGGAGGTTCTTGAATATGAAGATCAAGTTAGGAGGAGGACAGAGGGGATTGTGGGAAGGAATATGGGGAGAGACAGCTAAAATTAAGGGGCATTTGAAGGTTAGTATGGAAACCTAATAGAGTAGAAACATCCTAAAATATACACATAGACAAAGGTGACCTAAATTTGATTGCCAAATAATGGAAGTGACAAAGTCCTATCTAGCCTATCACTTGTCGTGACACAAAGCTTCCAGCATTGGGATTGAGTTATATCGAATTGAGTTGTTGTCCAAGGGGATCCTATGGGAATTCCCAAACATCCCAAGTTGTTACCAAGACTATAGGGTGTTCCCCACAAACTGACAGCCAACTCTATTACCAAGGACATCACCTATACAAGTCGCTGAACACAGAGCTGTAGATCTAGTGCCTATGTAGAGCCTTAACACCTATGTTCCATCATGTTAGGTAGAGGAAAGTACTCTGTTTGCTCTCAAAAAAGAAACAAGCCTGCTATAAATTCTTCATGGTGCACTATATATATAATATAAACTGCAGTAACGATGACACAAACCTTGTAGGAGTAGCCAACCAATAACTAATCTGACTTAGGCCCACTCCACAAGATGTAGCCCATAACTGAGAGTACCATTGCAATTAGGAACCTAAAAGTAGGTAGCCCAAGGACCTAGGGTATAATCAAATAAGACTTGTTTAAAAAGAAAGTAAAATATAAAATTATCCTAATGATAGTCTGTTATACTCATGAATTATTATCTTATTCATTCACCATGAGAGAATCAATTTCCTGGAGCAGATGGGAACAAATATAAGGACCCACAGCCAGATATTAGGCACAGAGTATGAGACCTTATAAATACCAGTCTTAAATAGGATGCCTCCATCAAACCTCTCCCCTCAGGCATCAGTGAACCCCACTGAAAAGAAGTCTGAAAAAATATGAGTCAGAGGGGGCAAAGATTAACAAGAAAATAAGACCATTAAAACCAAAATAAGCAAGGCTCGTTTGCATTCACCTAGACTGAAGAAGTATTCACAGGGCCTGAATGGATATGTACCATGTCCTCTCTGTTTAGTTCCTTTATTGGGTTCCTGCATGTGAGAATAAATGATTCTCTGATGATTGTACCTTCCCTTGAGCTATTACATTTTATTTTACTATGTTTTTTAAATGAATGAGTGAATGAATGAATGAATGAATGAATGAAAGCCTAGGCACCAGGATATAGGTTAACAACTGAACTGTTGGGAGAGGAAAAGTCAATTTGCTCCAATGGAATCATAATAGGTATATCAACCACTCCAGGGCAGGCTTCATGTTCAGCAGCAGTTGACCAACAAATTGTGGGCTCTACAAATTCATGTGTGCTTTTATTTGATTTCAGTCTGTTGCTTGTTTGTTTGTTTTGTTTTGTTTTGTTTGTGGGGAGAATATTGTGTTTTGTTTTCTTGTTTTTGTTGTTCTATTCATTTATTCATTTATTTATTTACTTTGAGTAAACAGTTAAAAGCCTTTGGGTAGGAAGGAAGAAAGGATCTGGGAAAATCTTGGGGTAGGAAAGAATATGATCAAAATATACTTAAATTTAAAGGCTGTTTTAAATAAAAAATAGTAAATAAAAAGAAAACAGATTTTTTAAATACAGTATATTCTGATCATACTTTCTCCTCCTGCTACTTCTTTCCATTCCTTCCCACTTTCTCTTCCATCCAGATCAATACCCTTTCTGTCTCCTGTTAAAAAGCAAACAGGGGTCTAAGTAGTGATAATAAAAGAAGGTAAAGTAAAACAAAAACAATCAGAACAGAATGAAACAAGCAAGGAAAGTAGTTTTTAAAAAAGGAGCTCAAGAAACACATATAGATGCAGAGAAACACAAGTTTGAACACACAGGAATCCCACAAAACTGGAAGTCACAATATATTCACAAAGCATCTGTAAGGGTAAAAAACAAAAAGTAGTCTGTCTCTACATTATGAGACAAAAAAAAAACCCCACAGAGATGCCATTGAGGTCATTTTTGTTGGCCATCTACTGTGGGCATGGGGCCTACCTATCCTTAATAGGGATTTGTTTCTCCAGTAATACTCCCGCAGAGAAAACTAAATTTTTTTTTCTGACAATCCAGGCCTCTAGTTAAGAAACACGTTGCAAGTCTCTGATATCTCTATTTTTTCATTTTTAATCTTCTTTATTATTTTTTATTTTCTTCTCCTATTTTCCCCTACACAACCCCCCTATTCCCTTCCCTTTCCCCCTCCTCATCGCCTCTATGATGATGTTCATACACCTGCCTACCCACTCCTACCTCAGTGCCCTAGCATTCCCCTACCCTGGTCATCAAGCCTCCACAGGACCAAGAGGCTCCCCTCTCAGGGATGCCCAATTAGGCAATCTGTAGGTTCTGGGCTAGGGATGAGTGTATGTGTCCATTTGCCTTTTTAACTCTAAGACCATGTCTGAGAATACAAAACCTGATTATTGGTAGAAGTATCAATATGAGAAGCAATATTAAAGATGGCTCAAATCATTTAAATGAATTAATGGCATATATAACTTTAACATAATAAAAACAATTACATTCTTTACAACATATCTAGAAAAAGCAACTAAAAAACTTCCATACCATTTCATGATCAAGACAAGAAAACATAGTAAAAACTAGGTACAGAAAGGCCATTTATTTGTTACATTTTGTTTTTGTGATAAAATAAATTATGACCAAAGTCAACTTAAGTGAGTGTTTATTTTAACTTATCATTTTAGTGAGCTGGATATCCCTGAGATGTGGTGGGGGGCATGGCAACAGGAAGCTGAGAGATTACACAAAAGGCAGACAGCCTGGTCTAGAAGTAGGGTGAGGCTATACATTTCACAGTCCTCTAACAGCGAGAGAATTCCTTCATCAGGTTCATTGTTCTCAAATTCTATAACCTTCCAAACCTATCCACTAGCTAATTTCTAAAAACCTGGGAAGGGGTTGGTTTTTAACATTCCACAGCATTCCAGTTTTTCTGGAGGATAAATCTTTAGAGATTCTATGCCAGTCCCACCCAACACCCCAGAAGTATTGGTTCATCTGGGTTTCGCTTCTTGGTTGCATATTCTTTGCTGTCTTCAGTCTTCTCCACATAGCTCCTTTTCATATCACTGAGACAAATATTTTTTACCTGAATTGCTGGACTATTTTCCTCAGTGAGACAGTAGCTAGGGAAGTTTATATAAACAGTTACACTTTGTAATGAGATTTTAACAAATGGTGACATCTACATTCTATCTAGTACATTCTTTATATAGATTTTATGTGGACCTCTAAGTTTGGGTCATCTCAGAAAGCTTCCTGTTGACGGAAGAACTCTGTGTGTCCTGAATGATCCATGCTCAGTGATGATGCGAAGGCCTCGGACAGACTCCACATGGTTATTAAGGTGCTGAAAAAAGTTGGTAAAAAGGCTTGGTGAGAAGTATGATGCCTTGTTTGGTTTCTGAGTGTCTGATCAAGCAGACCATGCATATTCCAGGTCCATGCTTAAACAACCTTGGAAAGTCCCCTTCCTCTTTGACATGTAATGAAAACATGGCAGCCAACATTGAGGAGGTGAAATCCATGATCAAATACCATGTGAAGATGCAGTGTCTGACTGTTGTCATTGGCTACCTGAAGATGACTGATAATGAGCTAATCTACAAAATCCACCTGGCTGGCAATTCCTTGGTGTTCTTACTCAAGACGATATAGCAAAATGTGTGGACTTTGTACAACAAGAGCACCATGATCAAGCCCCAGTTTCTAAACCAGGATGTCCCAATAAACCTTAGTGTTATTTTAAATAAATAAATAAATAAATAAATAAATAAATAAATAAATGTCATATACGACATAATATAACATTTGTAAGTCTCTTTATTCTTTGAATGCCTCCATTGGAAATTAGAAGTATTGCCTTGCCATAAGATTTCCTTGCTTTATCAAATCTTTTCACCTACTTCTGATTTCATTAATATATCAGCACCATCCTTGGTTCAGGAGACAGTATGTTAAGAATGGCAGAAGATATTTTGATCTTCATTAAAGTTTTGCAATGAGAAAAAATGAAATAATAAATATAATAAATAATGAATCTTAACTAATAAAAGTATATGAAGAAATTTAGAAGAACATAATGATAAGGTGTGTCTGAAAAGTGGGTATAATAAAGGCTATTTCTCTCTGTGTAGAGTCACATTGTCACAGAAGCTCTGAAAAATAAGAGCTCTTGCAAAGATCCTGGATTAAGTCAGAAAACTTTAAGAACTCTGCACCAGGAATGAATTTGTCAGCATCCAAGATGAGTATAAGAAATTGGAACTAATTATGTACAGATAAGGAACAGAAGAAGAGCTTTAATAAGAAGCTGGGTGTTGAATCAGCTAATATATAATAAGCTAATGTAATGTGTGTGGAATTTTATTGTGGCTCATTGGAAACCTATTAAACATTAGAATAATATAAATACAATGATATCTCAATATTTTAAATAAAGATAGTACATTATTCAAAAGTCTGGCAAAAGTAAAGCTAGAATCAAGAGAAATATTTATATGTTGTTTTAATATGTTTTGTTTATTTTGGCCATGATATTAGATGTGGGGCCATTAAATACAGGGTAACATTAGTTATTATTATCATCAAATATTTATTTAGAATATTTTACATGATTGACAATATACTAAATATTTTACATACACTGTCACAATAAAGCCCTTAGACAACTCTGGCCATGATTCTAAAATCAAGTAAACATAATATTTTTAATAATTTAAGTAGTTATTGAAGGTGTGGAATGGTTGAGGGCAAAATCTTTATTGTCATTTGAGACATGAAAAATAAGAGCATTGCTATATTATAAAGAAACATGGAAAATCATGGCATATTTGACTGTTAGAACTACAACATGAAAATTAGGAGCTAATCATCTAGAGTGATAGGAATAAATGCAGTTTATAATTAGAAGAAGAATGGTCAAAGAATTGATATAAAATATAGGACAAGGGGCCTAGAGAGGTGGCCATGCAGTTCGGGATACTTGTTGCACTTGCAGAAACCTACACGATAGACATACAAACTTAGAGACAAAATACCCATACATATTAAACAAACTGTGGTGTGTGCGCGTGCACGTGTGTGTGTGTGTGTGTGTGTGTGTGTGTGCGCGCGCGCACGCATGCGCGTGTGTATTTACAGTGGCTGTCCAATGTTACAGAACAGCACCATGCATAGTCTGGTGTACTTTGTCACTCTCCTCTTCATTTCTCATCTCTTCCCCTAACACATTGACTTCTTACCTGAGGAAGTTCACCTGCATTGGCTTCCTTGTTATTTTTTCAATGCCACAGACAGAGCCATCCAGTTATTTTTCATCTACCATTCCCTTCTATGACACTCTTCAGAGTCTCATTTATGTGATTCTTTAATTTATTCTGACCTCTTCTTGTGGAAACTCTCTGTATACCTTCTTTCTTGAAACCAGCTTGCACAATTATCTTCTTCACATTTTACCCATGAATGTGCTTTACTCTTCTCCAATTATGTACGCCATTTTGTTAGGTGCTTATGAACTATCTCACACATATGCTTCTGATTATCATTGCAATATCCCTATCACCTGCTCTCATTCTAGGCGTGCAGCCAGCAGTAAGTATCTTTGGGTGAATAAAGAGAGGAATGCTCAGAAATGAACCAATAGGCAAGCTATCCTTTTGTCAGTAATGAGAATGTCTTCACAGCAGTATCGCAGCTCTGTTCCATGCAGAGCCAGGTATGTTGATCTAGTTGGATAGTGTCCTTGTCCTCTTGAACATGGCTGGGAACTTCCCTATCATCCACATATTGTTTGAATCTAGTTAATGACCTAATTTTCACTACTTTCCATTTCTCACTTTTCCTTTATGCAAATTAGAGGGCTTTAACTATTTTTCAAATCTTGCCAGTTGTTAACTTAAGAAAATTTCCACATTAAAGGCAGTCATCTGTTCGATGAGGTTTTTGTAATGCTACTTAAACTCAATAGTTGAGCATCTACTTTTCTCCCTAAGTGTCTTCCATATGAGGGATTTTCAAAACCAATCCCCTACTGCTATTGGAACAACTTAATACATTGAGCAATAAAGAATTTTCAATTGATTAACATTTAAGATTGACAACCTACATTCATTTTTGAGGTGTAAATGAAAACCAAAACATAAAACAAAAACAATATAGAAGGGAGGTAGGAAAAAAAGATAGCTTCTCTAATGCTACTCTGTTATACAGCAGAGCATATCTGATGTGGAGAGTTTTGAAGCATGTATTCGCTTATACCCCTCTAGGATGAAGCCCACAGAAATAGTTCTAATTGTCAAGCTAAATCACCTGAAAGTAATGTTATACTGCAGATATTAGATAACCTACAAATTTGAATCTTTTCAAGAGTGTCCAAGTTGTTCACAATGCAGGACAATGTTGTCATATACAATGCTCATGCTCAGAAATCTCAATTTATTTTAAAAAATTGAGAAAACAATCAAGCTTATTATTTTGTGTTAAGCTTCAATCAAACGATTTGGAGTTGCATGTGACTACAGTCCATACCTGTATAGACATGTTTATTAGGCTTTACTCATTATGTATTCATATTTTCCATGTATTAAAAAGTTTCTATATATTAAGAATTGCGTAGGACTGAAGACATGGCTCAGTGGTAAAGGCTGCATTCTGCTCTTCCAGATAACCTGAGTTTAGTCCCCAGGACTCAGGTTGGATGGCTCACAACTGCCTGTAATTTGAGCTAGAAGGAATCAAACACACTTCTCTGGTCCTCAGGGTCACCCATACATTGTGAAGGACTCACACACACACACATACACACACACACACACACACACACACACACACACACGTATGCACATGCACATGCACACAAATAAAACTCACACATATGTATATTAATTTTTTAAAAATTTTATTTTTATTTATCCACTTTACATCCTGATTACAACCCCACTTCCTGGTCATTTCCTCCCACAACTTTTCCCTACCCTCCAATCTTCCTCTTTGCTTCTGAGAGGGTGTAGGGCACTCATGTGTATCCTTCCACCCTGGTACATCAAGTCTCTGTGAGGCTAGGGGCATCCTCTCCAACTGGTATTAATATGCAAATTTTAAAAAGAATTCAAGAAGTCAGACACCAAAACCACAACTAATTCAATTAAAGATAGGGTACAGATATAAACAGGGAATTCTCAACAGAGAAATCTTAAATGGCCAAAGAACACTTAATGTGCAAAGTCCTTAGTCATCAGGAAAATGTAAATCAAAACGACCCTGAGAGAAGATCAAAAACTCAAGCTACATCACATGCTGATGAGGATGTGGAGCAAGGGGAATATTACTCCTTAGTTCATGGGATTGCAAACTGGTACAATCACTCTGGAGATCAATCTGGCAGTTCCTCAGAAAATTGGAAATAGTTCTACCCGGAGACCCAGCTGTACTGCTCCTGGACAAATACCCAATAGAAGCTCCACAATATCACAAGGACACATGCTCCACTATGTCCAGCCTTATTCATAATAGCCAGAAGCTGGACGCAAGTCAGGTATCCCTCAACTGAATATGAAAGAATATGGTACATTTACATAGAGAAATATTATTCAGCTATTCAAAAAAAGAACATCATGAATTTTCCAGGCAAATGAATGGAGCTAGAAAATAACATTCTGAGTGAGGTAACACAGACCCAAAAGGACATGCATGGTATGTACTCACTGATAAGTGGATATTTACCTAAATATACAGAATATCCATGATATGACCCACAGATCCTAAGAAGTTAAACAAGAAGGAATGCTCAAGTGAGGATGCTTCGATCCCACTTAGAAAGGGGAACAAAATAATCATGAGAGGCAGAGGGAGGGAGGGACATGGATGGGAGTAGGGGCAGGAAGGGGAAAGGGAGAGGCAAGATTAGGTATGAACAGAGACAGGAGAGAGGCCCAGGGGGCCCAGAATGAATAGAAATATGCAACTGCCAGGAATGGGGTGGGTTGGGGTAACCTTTAGAAAGTTCTAGGGGGCTGGAGAGATGGTTCAGAGGTTAAGAGCACTGGCTCCTCTTCAAGAGGTCCTGAGTTCAATTCCCAGCAACCACCTGGTGGCTCACGACCATCTGTAATGGGTTCTGGTGCCCTCTTCTGGCCTGCAGGTGTACATGCAGACAGAACGCTGTATACATAACAAACCAATCTTAAAAAGAAAGTTCTAGAGACCTGGATTAGGGGAAGTATCTGTAGATTGATGCCTTTATGAGGTGAAGGCAGACACTAGATAAAATGAGGCCTGTCATTGGACAAAAAAGAACGAAGGCAGCAACAGAGGTTTTACAAGGAGAGGGAGTAGCAGAAAGGGGAGAAACACAACATGGGGGCAGACATAAGCGGTCCATTGCCATACATCTCTACATAGATACAGGCTGATATGAATATTTCTTAAATAATGGTTGTGAACTGTGTGTGTGTGTGTGTGTGTGTGTGTGTGTGTGTGTGTGTGTGTGTGTAGATCATGGTTGGAAAATTTAACACATAAATCTGATTGATAAACTACAGTTTATGAAGTCCTGATTTCACCAGGTATTTGGCAGAGTCCGTGGCAGGGAGCTGCAATAGGCCAGTCCCATGGTGGACTTTAAGAGCACTGATTTTTACGGGGTAGTTGGATCAGAGAGTTCTCGGCTGCTAGAGAGCCGCCGGAAGAGATACTAACCAGAGATAAATTATGGTTAGTTCCACATGGTTCCACGGGTGCTGGAACTAACTCTAAGGACCAGAGTGGAAAGGTGCCACCCGTGAATGGTTTGTAGACATCCTGGTTCTGAGAATACTTGGGGGCAGTGCGATCCACTGAGATAAAGATACCCCTCAGTACCATGTAGCCCTACGAGTGCCAGTGCTAGTGCAGGGTAAAAGGTTCCACCATTTTTTAATATATACTGCAACAGACTTCCAGGATTCAATGGGGATAAACTTAGCTGAAATGTCCAACAGTGGAGATATGAAGAGACCACGTCTAGTACTTAGACAGGGACCCCAGTTGAGGGTTGAGGACACTAACTCACCTTCAAAAATGGCAATCCAAAATAGTTCCTGTCTAAAAGAAACCCAGGGACAAAAAGGGAGCAGAAATTGAGTGAATGGCAACCAGTGACAGGTCCATTTCATGTGTGGGCACCAAACCCTGACACTATCATTGATGCTATGTTGTGCTTACAGATAGGGGTCTAACACAGCTGTCCTCTGAGAAGTTCTACCAGCAGCTGACTGAGACAGATGCAGATACTAACAGCTAAGCATTGGACTGAGGTCAGGGAACCCCTATGGAAGAGTTAGGGGAAGAATTGAAGAAACTGAAGGGGATGACAACCCCATAGAAAAGTCAACAGTGTCAACTAACCTGGAACCCTGGGAACTCTTAGAGACTAAGCCAGCAACCAAAGAGCATACCTGGCTGGTCAGAGGTCCCTAGCACAGATATAGCAGAGGACTGCCTTGTCTGACCTCATTGGGAGAGGATGTGCCTACTCCTGTACAGACTTGATGCCCAGGGAGAGGGGATGCCCAGGGGAAAGGGGAGGTACTCTCTCATAGGTGAAGCAGAAGGAGTATGGGTGACCAGGAGGGAGGCAACACTTGGGATGTAAATAAACAAAATAATAATAGTAATAACGATAATGATAATAATATCTAAAAAGAAAGAAGAGATTTGCTTAAACTTACTTCCTGACAACATCCCATTATAATTTCTGAAGCTACAACAAAAACACAATTACATTTTTCCATGAAGCAAATCTCTCCAAGGGTCATAGCTACATGTAATAGTTTCTATGGCTTAAAGCAGAATTTCTGGGTTTTATATTTCAAGGAGCTAGGAGTGCAAAGTCAGTGTACTACCATAGTTTCTGCTAATGGCAGTGTTTCTGGTTGGGAGGCAACTTTCACCTCTCTGTATGTCCTATTCATTTGTGTATATACACACACAGAGAAAAGTGATTCACTGTATTGTGAGCTAAGTCTATGACACATTTGGCCCTAATTACCCTCTTCCTTCCAAATGCAATAGCAGTGGCAGCTAGGCATTCACCTTATTCATTGTAGGTGGATTCAGTTCAGTCTATAGCACGCTTAAAGCTAAAGTCAATTGTGTGAAGTTAGATAGAAGGGGCTTGACTTGATTGGTATTTTTCTTCTATTCTTTATATGCTGTATTCATTTGCACAAAGCACCAAGGTGTAGAAATCCACCTTTGTTCTCTTCTGTTATTTTGAATTTTAACATTTTATATTTGTGAACGTATTGAGGCTGTGTAGAGCAAATGAGATGCTTCAGACTATTATCCTAAGACCAACTGTTTCAAAGCTCCTTAAAGGTTAACTCCCATGTCCTACCCCAAGTAGGAACAAGCATCTCTAAATGCAAAATACTCTTCCTGACTTCTAAAGTATCATGCCAAAGGATAAGAATGAGAACCATTGGCTAGATGGCAACTGTATGCATAATCAAAATAGAAAAGCAACTTGCATGCTAAAGCAGAATTAGCATTTTGCATAATGACAAGCATTTTAATAACTTGGTGAATACATCTTGGAGACAGACATTATTTTACCCTCAAACTAGACCTTCTGAAAGAGTGTGTTTCTTACATCATTGCTTTTTGTGAAAGAGTGGTATTATGGATAGTGGGAAATTAAGCCCATTAACTATGAATGTGCTCAGTGCTTCAGAACCACACCTGCCTCACTCTCTCATCTAACAAATGTGAATACAGAAATGCCTATCAAACAAACCAGATGTTCTGTAACAGAAACTTCAAAAGAATTACGAGGAGTCATGAACACCTGTTCTCAATGCTTTGATATCAAGGCTTCAAGAGCCAAATTGTGTTGAATAAAAGTTTAGCTTTCGAGTCTTTTAAGGATGTGTTTGTTGAAAGATGCCTTCTTGTTTCCATTAAGCCTTGCAGATGACAAAGAAAACAGTAAAATGATACAAATCCAAAATGAGAGAATTTTCGACATAGTCATCTTCAGTAAGCTAGAGTTAGACACTACACATCATTTGCTTTTGCCACATCTCAAAATCTACTTCTTAGAAGCACCTAGAAATGTATAGAAAATGAATAAGTTTCAGTGACTAGATAGAAGATAATGAAACCTAAGTGTGTATGGAATGCATATGGAATTCATGAAGCCATGAACTACTGATTTGAATAACAACCATTGATGCCCAGATAGGTCATGTTTACACTGGTAGGGAGAAAGAAAATCAATTACTTTTATGTTAACATCATAATGGTATGTGTTAATTAACAAGGATGATATTTTCAGGAAAAAATATGTATAATTTTTCCTTATACATTCATGTATGTAACTTTCTTCTTATCCTGGTGTATCCATATACCTTTTGGAGACCTACCTAGGAAATGAATGTGGATTGGGGATAGTAAAGAATGTGAAAAGAAAGAAAAAGCTTTATATTAAAAATATCACTTTTCCATAGTTTGCAGACTCAAAATAAGGCAACTTTGAAAGAAAATAAATTTTATAATTTTTAACTCTTATTCAATATATAGAAGCCCTAATAAATTCGTTTGCCGTAAGAAACTGCTGGACACAAGAGGTGATAGATAAAAGAGATGTCCTTGAGCTCTGTGAGACTTTGTGAAGAGAAACCTCACAGACACTGGGTGATGGATGTCAGAGATACAGAGTGTCAAGCACTTTCTCTGACTGTCACTGTTCTGAGTAAGGAGTTGAAGATGATTTAAGGACAGAGAAACAATTTTCCTTGCCAGTATCCAGAAATACAGCCCTGTTCTTATTAGTTAGAGATAAATTTTAATATATTATTTAGAGTTTCAATATGCCTTTGCTTCAATATCTCTTTAGTTCTGATTTGTTCTTACATATAACTCCTTATTTGGTATGTCCCAAGTACATTTAGACAACAATCAATATTCAGTGTTAAACAGATTAAGTAAAAACCTTATCAGAATCCCAAGGGTAAGTTTTTATAACCAGCCTTCTTGTTCTACCTTCTCAAACCAATACAACCTCTGGAAAGACTCTGTTGTGTCTCCTTTTAAATTGTTTTCTTGGTGAAATTGTGTGAGACTGTAGAGACAGTGTGAAATGTAAATACAATCAACTAAACAAAACTGGCTTCCTATTATATACAACTACTTATTAATCAGTTACAGAAATAAAAATAACCCAAGCCTTAATTTTCTTTATAGGAAAAAGAAAAGACAATATTACATTTGCCTGACTAATGTAGAGAAAGGTAAATATAGCGAATGCCAGGAGCCTGATAATGACCTATGCAGTAAACAGAAAGTTTCTATTACTATTGCAGCAGGCTTTACTACTCTTTCCTTTCATGAGTCTCCACAGATAAAAGATCTCGCAGGATACTTTTCAAAGCTCTGTATTTAGGAAGTTAAACTATTACTTGCCTGTGTGGTGGTTTGAAGATGAACAGCATCTACAAGCCTATATATTTGCATGCTTACTCATTCAGAGAGTGGAATTGTTTAAAAGGCTTAGAAGGATTAAGAGGTGTGGCCTTACTGGAGTAGGTGTGGCCTTACTGGAGTAGGTGTGGCCTTACTGGAGTAGGTGTGGCCTGGTTGGAGATACTGTTTGACTTTCAGGTTTCAAAAGCCCACATCAGGCCCAGATATTCATTCATTCTCTCTCTCTCTCTCTCTCTCTCTCTCCCTCTCTCTCTCTCTCCCTCTCTCCCCCCCCCCTCTCTCTCTCTCTCTCTCATTGCCTACAGATTGGACAGGATGTAGCCCTTGATGACTTCCCAAGCAAGCCACCGTGCTCTTCATCATAATGATAACACAGTTCTCCTCTGAAACTGTAAGCAAGCACCCAATTAAATATTTTATTTCATAGGAGTTGTTTTTGTCATAGTGTTTCTTCACAACAATAGAACAAGGACTAAGACACAAAAGTCTTAATAAAATTATAGAGAAAAAAATTTTGAAAACTCATTGTTATGAAGATAAATTCTTATATTTTATGGCACTGCCATTGACAATATGTTATTAAATAATAATAAACTTGGACTAAGTCTCCCATCAAAAGTTGGCTTTTGAAGATAATATTTTGTAAGAAAAAGAACTTCCATGAGATGATAATAACTCCTTTATTGTAAGACTTCATACTGTGAATTTAATGATATGCAAATGGATTAAACCAGCTGAGTGCTTTCTCACACCAATGAATAGAAAGGGACTTCATTATTAAACAATACTTCAGTGTATTCACTTTAATTTTGACAGAATCTCTCCTCCATATGATATTAATTTAATACTCATAAGTAATAATATTGTCACCTGAGTTAATGAATAAGGGTCTGGTTTAATTTTTAAAAGCTTTAAGGCTTGAAAATCATATATTCTATATTCTTTCACAGAATCATGAGTCTTATTTGTAGAGATTTACTAGGCAATAGCAGTAGATAAGCTTCTAAATATCTACTTTTTGGTAATTCTAATCATTAAAGGACCTAGAGAGATACATTTCAGTAAGTGAATTAATTCACTGATTTTTTTTATTTAATTCTTGGAGCTGTAGCAGTTAGGTAACATAGATCTGGTAAAATAACACAACTTGATAGAAAAGAAGCTAATTAATGATTCCTGCATTTCTCCAAATAATTATACAGAAAATTAGTGATGACTATTGAGTTCTTAGTTCAAATTCTGACCATAATTATACAAGTTTAATGCTGTTTTCACATACTGTATTTTAAAAACATGCTGAGAAAAAATAAGCAGCCGAATGAAATTTTACCTCAGATTTCCGACTAACAGAATCTGGAACAAGCCAATGAGCAGCGACCTTCCATGACCTATGCATCAGTTCTTGTCTACCAGTTACTGCCTTGAGTGTGCAACCTGACTTCCTTTGATAATGGACTGTGAAATGGAATGTGAAGTTAAAATAAACCCTCTCTTTGTCCAAGTTACTGTTTTTCATGATATTTTATCACAGCAGTACAAAACCTTCTAAGTTGGTAACAATTATGGCATATTGCTGAGACAGATGCAAGCACATTGTGTTGGGGAAAATTGTGGAGGTGTTTGCAGCTTTTTACTGAAAAAGCTATTGAGTGATTGAAGCTTAATGGGCTTGCTGTAGGAGCTGCAAGGATACGGATGCTGGAACTGATATAGATGATAGAGACCTGTGTTATAAAGATTCAGAGGGAAGCAGAGACTGCCAGAGTCATTTATGTGAAATTTTAACTAAAGGATATGTGGCAGTGGTCAGTTGGAGCTGATGGTTTCATAGTAACAAGAGACCAGAAACACTAAGGTGAGACCTTTGCTTTGCAAGGACTATACATGCTGGTCAGCTGTGGCTGAAAAAAAAAAACAATTTAAAAAAATGATTAAGAAGAGACCAGAATGGCCAAGGTAAAATCTTCTGGGCAGTGTTTCCTCAGCAGAAGCACACAGGAGCTGAAGCCCAGAGAGGCTCAAGGTCAAATTTGTTAATGTGCAAGAGTTTTCCAGGGAGGTTTTGAATGTATGAAGAGGTCATGAAGAGAAGTCGAGGCTTGGCACTATGTATTAGGTCAGAGTCCCTGCAGAAAGGACAAGGGGGTGTTGATAAAGACACAGACACAGCACAGTTACATTTTGGAGATGCCAGTAGCATGGGATGATAGTCAAAACAGCAGCCAGTGTGCATTGAAGCCTGCCCGAGCCTGTTAGACAAGCTGCAGATACTGGAACACTGGGGAAATGGATCCCTTCGGAACACAGAGAATCGTGAATGGTTTCACACTTCAAGAACTGAATTTTTTACTCCTAAATTTTTGTTACTATTTGATTTGATTGTTACTGTGCACTGATTCATTTCTCTTAGAGTAAGAAACTATGTATTTCATTTTGATTTTATAGGCACCTGCAAGAAACTTTAGAGTTTTAAAATTTGGGAAATTGCCAGTTTCACCTGCACCTGGTGGTGATCTGTCCCCACAGGTCTCTGTGCCTAAATCTGGTGGGGGAGACTCTCAGAAGTGCAGACAATTCTGAGAGCTAGGGGGAAGACCACCACTTCTGCTCACATTCCTAGCCAAAGAGGAACCCACCTAGATCCCTCTGGACATAGGAACCTAGGAACAGTCATAGACAGGATGCTTCTGGTCTCTGCCTGAGCCCAGAGCTGAAAGCCAAACTCTAGGAGCTCTGACACACAGAAGAACAGAGATAGAACCATTACTTCTGTTCTGAGGGACCTGCCTGGAGCCTCCAAAACACTGGAACCCAAACGCAGTCTCGGACGGGATCCTTATGGTTCCTACCTGCATCCAGAGCTGACACTGTGACAGAGCACTCTGTACCCAGATGCCTAGGGAAGAAAGTTGGTCTCCAGGAGTGGTGAAACACAGGCTTATATAAGGGTCAAGTGACTATCAAGGATGGCAAGACCAGAAATGACCAGATAGATGTCCAGAGGCAAACGCAGGAATTTAAGCAACAGAAACCAAAATTACTTGGCATCATCAGAGCGCAGTTCTCCCACCAAAGCAAATGATGAATATACCAACTCACCAGAAAAGCAAGATGTAGATTAAAAATCACATCTCATGATGATGATAGAGGACTTTAGGAAGGTCATAAATAATTTCCTGAAAGAAATACAGGACAACACACATAAACAAGTAAAAGCCCTTAAAGAGGAAACACAAAAGTCCCTTAAAGAATTACAGGAAAATACAACCAAAATGGTGAAGGAATTGAACAAAACCATCCAGGATCTAAAAATGGAAATAGAAACAATAAAAAATCACAATGGGAGACAACCTTGGAAATAGAAAACCTAGGACATAAATCAGGAATCACAGACACAAGCATCACCAACAGAATACAAAAGATAGAAGAGAGAATCTCAGGTGCAGAAGATACCATAAAAAACATTGACACAATGGTCAAGAAAATGTAAAACACACAAAGCTCCTAACCCAAAACATCCGGCAAATCCAGGACACAATGAGAAGATCAAACGTTAGGATAATAGGTATAGAAGAGGGCAAAGATTCCCAACTTAAAGGACCAGTAAATATCTTCAACAAAATTATAGAAGAAAATCTTCCCTAACATAAAAAAAGATTCACATAAACATACAAGAAGCCTACAGAACTCCAAATAGATTGGACCAGAATAGAAATTCCTCCTGTCACATAATAGTCAAAACACCAAATACACAACACAAAGGAAGAATTTTAAAAGCAATAAGGAAAAAAGGTCAAGTGACATATAAAGCCAGACCTACCAGAATTACACCAGAAGTCTCACCAGAGACTATGAAAGTCAGAAGATCCTGGGTAGATGTCATACAGACCTTAAGAGAACACAAATGCCAGCCCAGGCTACTATATCCAGCAAAACTCTCAATTAACATAGATGGAGAAACAAATATAGTCCATGTCAAAACCCAATTTACACAATATCTTTCCACAAATCCAGCCCTACAAAGGATAATAGATGGAAAACTCCAACACAAAAAGGTAACTATAGCATAGCAAAAGCAAGAAAGTAATCATCTTGCAACAAACCCAAAAGAAGAGAGCCACAGAAACATAATTCCAACTCTAACAATACAAAGAACAGGAAACAACAATCACTATTCCTTAATATCTCTTAATATCAATTGATTCAATTCCCCAATAAAAAACGTAGACTAACAGAGTGGAAATGTAAAGAGGACCAAGCATTTTGCTGGGTACAGGAAACAGACCTCAGTGACAAGACACCACCTCAGAGTAAAAGGCTGAAAAACAATTTTCCAAGCAAATAGTCCTGAGAAACAAGCTTGAGCAGTCATTCTATTATCCAGTAGAATCGACTTCTAACCAAAAGTTATCAAAAACAATAAGAAAGGTCTCTTCATATTTATCAAAGGAAAAATCTATCAAGATGAATTCTCAATCCTGATTGACTATGCTCCAAATGCAAGGGCACCTACATTCATAAAAGAAACCTTACTAAAGCTCAAAGCACAGATTGCACCTCACACGATAATAGTGGGAGACTTCAACATCACAGTCTCAGTAGTGGACGGATCATGGAAACAGAAACTAAACAGAGACACAGAGAAATTAACAAAAATTATGAACCAAATGGATTTAACAGATATCTATAGAATATTTCATCCTAAAACAAAAGAATATACCTTCTTCTAAGTACCTTAGGGTACCTTTTTCGAAATTGACCATATAGTCAGTCACAAAACAGGCCTCAACAGATACAAGAAGAATGAAGCAATCCCATGCATAATATCAGATTCCTACAGACTAAGGCTGGTCTTCAATAACAATAGAAACAACAGAAAGCCCACATACACATGGAAGTTGAACAATGCTCTACTAAATGATAACTTGACCAAGAAAGAAATAAGAAAGAAATTAAAGACCTTTTTAGAATTGAAGGAAATGAAGGCACAACATACCCAAACTTATGGGACACAGTGGAAGCTGTGCTAAGGAGAAAACTCAGAGCTCCGAGTGCCTCCAAAAAGAAACTGGAGAAAGCACACAGTAGCAGCTTGTCAGAATACCTAAAAGCTCTAGAGCAAAAAGAAGCAAGTATACCCAAGAACGTAGACAATGGGCAACAATCAAACTCAGGTCTAAATGCAACCAAGCAGAAACAAAAAGAATTATACAAAGAATCAACAAAATCAGGAGCTGGTTCTTTGAGAAAATCAATAAGATAGCTAAACCCTTAGCCAGACTAACTAGAGGACACAGAGAGTATATCCAAGTTAACAAAATTAGAAATGAAAAGGGAGACATAACAACAGAATCTGAGGAAATTCAAAAATCATCATATCCTACAACAAAAGCCTATATTCACAATAACTGTAAATATGGAAGAAACGGACATTTTCTGGACAGATACCAGGTACCAAAGTTAAATCAGGATTACATAAACCATCCAAAGAGTCCCATAACTCCTAAAGAAATACAAGCAGTTATTAAAAGTCTTCCAACCAAAAAAAGCACAGGACCAGATAGCTTTAGTGAAGAATTCTATCAGGCCTTCATAGAAGACCTAATACCACTACTTTCTAAACTATTCCACAAAATAGAAACAGACGGAGTGCTACCAAATTCGTTCTATGAAGCCACAATTATGATTATAACTAAACCACACATAGACCCAACAAAGAAAGAGCTTCAGACCAATTTCCTTTATGAATATTTATGCAAAAATACTCAATAAAATTCTTGCAAATCAAATCCAAGAACATATCAACACAATCATCCATCATAATCAAGTATGTTAGATCCCAGTGATGCAGGGATAGTTCAATATAAGGAAACCCATCAACATAATCCACTATATAAACAAACTCAAAAAACCCCACATGATCATCTCATTTGCTGCTGAGAAAGCATTTGATGAATATCAACACCCTTCGATGTTAAAAGTCTTGGAATGATTAGGAATTCAAGCCTCATTTCTAAAGATAGTAAAAGCAATATAAAGCAAACTAGTACCCAACAACAAACTAAATGGAGAGAAATGTGAAGCACTCCCACTAAAATCAGGGACTAGACAAGGCTGCCCACTATCTCCCTGTTTATTCAACATAGTACTTGAAGTCCTTGTCAGAACAATCAAACAAGGACAGGGGGTCAAAGAAATACAAATTGGAAAGGAAAAGAGTATAGGATAGTATACTTAAGTGACCCCAAAAGTTTCACCAGAGAACTACTAAGCCTTATAATCAACTTCAGCCCAGTGACTGGATATAAAATTAACTCAAATAAGTTAGTATCTTTCTTCTACTCAAAGGATAAACAGGCTGAGAAGAAATTAGGGAAATGACACCCTTCACGATAGTCACAAATAACATAAAATATCTTGGCGTGACTCTAACCAAGCAAGTGACAGATCTTTAGGACATGAACTTCAGGTCTCTGAAGAAAGAAACTGAAGAAGATCTCAGAAATTGGAAAATTCTCCCATGTTCATGGATTGGCAGGACCAATATTTTAAAAATGGCCATATTACCAAAAGCAATCTACAAATTCAATGCAATCCCTATTAAAATTCCAACTCAATTCTTCACAGACTTATAAAGAACAATTTGCAAATTCATTTGGAATAATGAAAAACCCAGGATAGCAAAAATTATGCTCAACAATAAAAGAACTTCTGAGGGAATCACCATCCCTGACCTCAAGCTGTATTTTTTTTTTTTTTGGTTCTTTTTTTCGGAGCTGGGGACTGAACCCAGGGCCTTGCGCTTCCTAGGCAAGTGCTCTGCCACTGAGCCAAATCCCCAACCCCGACCTCAAGCTGTATTACAGAGCAATAGTCATAAAAACTGTATGGTGTTGGTGCAGAGACAGGCAGATAGATCAGTGGAATAGAATTGAAGACCCAGAAATGAACCCACACACCTATGGTCACTTGATCTTTGAAAAGAGGCTAAAACTATTGAAACTATCAAGGGGAAAAAAAGATAGCATTTTACACAAATGTTGCTTGTTCAGCTGGTGGTCACCATGTAGAAAAATGCAAATTGACCCATTCTTATCACCCTGTACAAAGCTTAAGTCCAAGTGGATCAAAGCCCTCCACATAATACCCGATACACTCGAACCAATAGAAGAAAATGTGGGGAATAGCCTTGAACACATGAGCCCTGAGGAAAATTTCCTGAACAGAATACCAATGGCTTATAGTCTAAGATCTAGAATCAACAAATGGGACCTCATAAGACTGCAAAGCACACTGTCATTAGGACAAAATGGCAATGAACAGATTGGGAGAGATCTTTAATTTTGGGTTAATACCAAAATATACAAAGAACTCAAGAAGTTAGACTCCTGAGAGCCAAATAACCTTATTACAAAATGGGGCACAGAGCTAAACAAAGAATTCTCAGCTGAAGATTATTGAATGGCTTAGAAGTACCTAAAGAAATGTTCAACACCCTTAGTGATCAGGGAAATGAAAATCAAAACATCCCTGAGATTCCAATTCACTACAGTCAGAATGGCTAAGATCAAAAGTTAGGTGACAGCAAATGCTGGTGAGGATGCGGAGAAAGAGGAACACTCCTCCATTGTTGGTGGGATTGCAAACTGGTACAACCATTCTGGAAATCAGTCTGGAGGTTCCTCAGAAAGTTGGACATTGCACTACCTGATGACGAAGCTATACCACTCCTGAGCCTTTACCCAAATCATGCCTTAACACATAACAAAGACACATGCTCCACTATGTTCATAGCAGCCTTATTTATAATAGCCAGAAAGCTGGAAAGAACCCAGATCTCCCTCAACAGAGGAATGGATTAAAAAAATTTGTGGTACATCTACACAATGGAGTACTACTCAGCTATCAAAAACAATGACTTCATGAAATTTCATAGGGAAATGGATAGAACTAGAAAATATCATCCTGAGTGAGCTAACCCAATCACAGAAAAACACACATGGTATGCACTCACTGATAAGTGGAGATTATCCCAAAAGCTCGAATTACCTATACAGTCCAAAGACCACAAGAAGCTCAAGAAGGAGGACAACCAAAGTGCAGATGCTTCAGTCCTTCTTAAAAGTGAGACAAAAATATTCATAGCAGGGCATATGGAGACAAAGTTTGGAGCAGAGACTGAAGGAATGGCCATTCAGGACCTGCCCCACATAGGTATACAGTCCATATATATTCAGCCACCATTACTAGATAGTATCAATGAAGCTAAGAAACTCATGCTGCGGGAGCCTGATATAGCTGTCTCCTGAGAGGCTGTGCCAGAGCATGTCAAATACAGAGGCAAATGCTAGCAGCAAACCCTTGAACTGAGAACTGGGGTCACAGTTGGAGGAATTAGAGGAAGGATTGAAGGAGCTGAAGGGGCTTGCAACCCCATAAGGAGAACAACAATACCAACCAACCAGAGCTTCCAGGTACTAAACCATTACCCAAAGACTATACATGGACTGACCCATGGCTCCAGCTGCATATGTTGCAGAGGATAGCCTTATTGAGCACCAATGGGAAGAGAAGCCCTTGTTTATGCCAAGGCTGGACCTGCCAGTGGAGGGGAATGTCGTGGGGGTGGTAGGAGAAAGGGGAGGGTGGTTGGAGATGGGGAACACCCTTATAGAAGAAGGAGAGGAGGATGGGATAGGGAGCTTATGGGGGGGGAACCAGGTAAGGGAAAAACATTTAAAATGTAAATTAAAATATACAATTAAAAACAAATGGGAATTTTAGATACATTTAGATATTTTAAAGAGACCAAAGTTATCAAGCGTTTGAATTTTTAAAGGCTGTGTGACTTTATAAGATGGAATGCTTTATATTGTCATATTGATATCAATATGAGATCTTGTGGATAATCAAGAATGAAAAGGTTAGGGTTTAACTATAATGTGTTTGTGTGTCAAGTTGACATGGGCTCAATTGCACTGGCCACTTTTTGATGTCAACTTGACACAGCTGGTATGATCCTGTTTAATTGCCAGACTAAACATATTTTTAAAGTAGTGTAAATAGAATTAATTTGTTTCTTTTTCTTTAGCTGTACATTTTCCCCCGTGGGGAACATATATGATGTTAATTGATTACCTAGTCACTTTATTATTTCACCTATCTTTTGGTCTGGAGGCATCCTTAAAATTATGATGAATTTTCTCCTTTGGTTGATAAGAACACTGGCATAGCCTCATTGAAGTATGTTGAAACCCCCACATTCTGTTTAAAATAAATAAACAATAAAGCTATGTCTGTCAGTCTTCTGGCTAAGTTCCATCTGCCTTCTACATCTTAGACAACTTAGAAGTAAAGTAATCTGAGATCTTCCATATATATATATATATATACTTTTATTTTCATATTAAGCTTAAAGAAACCCTGTTTAATAGTGATTTAAAGCTCTTATCCTGCCACAGTACTTTTACTTTAATTTGAATTTATAATTTTAGCTAAAATGTTAAACATCCAAAATTTGAGCATTCCATGGAAAACATATCAAAACTCACCACATAAAATATGTGAATACCAACGACTAAGATTTTTTTTCTCTGAAGACTCAAACTGAATGAACTGTTATAACATATAACATTAAGACTACACCCTTTAATTTCCTTATTACAGTTTAGGCTACAATCTTGAAAACAGAGTGCAATTCAGGTTTATGATTTTCTACATAATGTTTCACACACCAGTTTTAACTAGTCTATTAAAAACATTTTTGTATTCTCGATTTTTTCCACTTTTGAATTGAATTTTATTTTTTATTGGGTATTTTATGTTTTTATATTGCAAACGTTATCCCCTTTCCTGGTTCTTCCCTCTCTCTTCCCCCTCTTCCTGCTTCTATGAAGATGCTCCCACTCCCACCCACCCACTCCCACCTCAACGCACTGGCATTCCCTACACTGAGGAAATGAACCTCCACAGGACCAAAGGCTTCTCCTCCTATTGATGTCAGGCAAGGCCATCCTCTGCTACTTATGCGGCTGGAGCCATGGGTCCTTCCACGCCTATTCTTTCGTTGGTGGTTTAGTTCCTGGGAGCTCTGGGGGGATCTGGTTAGTTGATAGTGTTGTTATTTTTTTTCTTTTATTGGATTTCTTTTATTTCCATTTCAAATCTTATTCCCTTTCCCGGTTTCCCGGACATCAGCACCCTATCCTATCCCTCTCTCCTTCTTCTGAAGGGTGTTCCCATCCAGGTTGCAAACCACTTCAGCTCCTTAGGTCTTTTATCTAACTACTCCACTGGGGATCCTGTGCTCAGCCCAATCGATGGTAGACTGCAAGCATCCTCATCCGAATCAGTAAGGCTCTGGCAGAGAAAAAGAACAAAATATTTGTAAATTGGTGTGAAATTAAAACACCGCATCACAGAAGGAATAGGTTGCAGATAACATAGTGTTGATAAATAATTTTAATTCGTATGAACTGCAAGTGGAAAGGCGATGTTGAATGAGCATTTGCAGGAAACTGTGATAGTTTCTTGAGAAGTATAGGAAATATTTAGTAAAAGACTCAGCAGTTACAGACCCAAAATCACCCCAGAAAAAAGAATAATGAACCTGACTTTATTGAAAATGCTATTAGCTAATGAGGATCCTGATTGCCTCGTTGATATGGTGGAGCCTTATTGAGAGAAGCCTGGATAATTAAAAGCATGCTGGTGATGGCTTGGCTTTGAAGTGTGGATCATTCATCTCTGTATGTACTGAAACATACCAGAAAATGCATTTATTTTCTATTAAGAATTTTAGTCTCGTCGTTACCAATCTTATATACACTTTTAACAATTGTCAAAACATTTAAGCCTGTGTATAAATACCGATGCCAGATTGTTATTTATTAATGAGAATTAATAAATACAAAATAATAATACTTTATTTCTATAGATTTTAAACTTTTTAAAACTTCAGTGTGATTTGAATATTAATTATGTATCCTTGAAGTGTCAAATTGTGAAACTATTCTTTTTTTTTAATGGCAGTATCCTTTTTTTTTTTTTTTACTAACTTGAGTATTTCTTATATACATTTCGAGTGTTATTCCCTTTCCCGGTTTCCGGGCAAACATCCCCCTCCCACCTCCCCTTCCTTATGGGTGTTCCCGTCCCATCCCTCCCCCCATTGCCGCCCTCCCCCCAACAGTCTAGTTCACTGGGGGTTCAGTCTTGGCAGGACCAAGGGCTTCCCCTTCCACTGGTGCTCTTTCTAGGATATTCATTGCTACCTATGGGGTCAGAGTCCAGGGTCAGTCCATGTATAGTCTTTGGGTAGTGGCTTAGTCCCTGGAAGCTCTGGTTGCTTGGCATTGTTGTACATATGGGGTCTCGAGCCCCTTCAAGCTCTTCCAGTTCTTTCTCTGATTCCTTCAACGGGGGTCCTATTCTCAGTTCAGTGGTTTCCTGCTGGCATTCGCCTCTGTATTTGGTGTATTCTGGCTGTGTCTCTCAGGAGCGATCTACATCTGGCTCCTGTCGGTCTGCACTTCTTTGCTTCATCCATCTTGTCTAATTGGGTGGCTGTATATGTATGGGCCACATGTGGGGCAGGCTCTGAATGGGTGTTCCTTCAGTCTCTGTTTTAATCTTTGCCTCTCTCTTCCCTGCCAAGGGTATTCTTGTTCCCCTTTTAAAGAAGCAGTGAAGCATTCACATTTCGATCATCCCTCTTGAGTTTCATTTGTTCTAGGCATCTAGGGTAATTCAAGCATTTGGGCTAATAGCCACTTATCAATGAGTAATGGCAGTATCCTAATACAGACACTGTGGCTTGCCCATGATGCTCTTGATTTACCGAGCTCGGATATTCTGCCAGTTTTTCTTGAGCAAGGACACCAAGCAGTTGACAGCCAGGTGGATGTTGTACACCAGCTCGTCATCGGTCATCTTCACGTGGCCGACCGCAGCAGCCAGACACAGCACCTTCTTCATCTGGAACTTGATTGTGGATTTCACCTCATCCACTTTGGCCACCATGTTTTCATTGTGTGTCAGCAGGGAGGGGAACTTGCCAGTTATTTTTAGACCTGGGCCCAGGATACATGGGATCTGCTTGATCAGAGAGTCAGAGGCCAAAAAGGCATCATACTTCTTGGCCAGCTTTTTGACCAACTTCTTGTTCTTGTTAAGCTTCTTGAGCGCCTCGATGTCCATATAGGGGATATCCACAGCCTTGGCTTCGTCACAGTGCTGCTGGTCCCCCAGGATGCACACCTAGAACTTGGTGGACTTAATCCTGATGGTGCCAGAGAAGGGTTTCTCCTTCTGAGGGTCGTAGTTATTCAAGCTGATCTGCAGCTCCATCGTCTCTAGAAATTTGTGGCGCTTAAGCTAGTTCTGGTGCAGGACTTCCCGCACCGCCTTTAGAGGATGTCGCATAAGACTTTGCTGCTCACCACTGAATGTAGCATCCTTCATTGCTCTAATAGGAAAGGTATCCAGAGGCTTCATGATTTGAAGATCATGCACATGAAAGGAGAAAGCATGAAATTAAGGGGTTCTCAGCTGTTCAAAGGAAACTGTCTTGTAAGAGCTTCCTGAGGGTCAACCCACATAAGCTGGCATAGCTGCCTTCCAAGGAGGCTGAGCTACATCTCCAGTCAGCAGCAGAACTGACACCACTGTCCTCTTGGTACCTAGCTTGGCAGATAGAGAAAATGAAAAGTAGTTGGGATCATAGAGTTATGCTCTATGGTTTCAGAGTTCCTCACAAAGAATGTGGTAAAGGCAGAGTTCCTGGAAGAAGGTCATTAGATATCACTGTGAGAAGCTGTGTCGATGAAGCTCAAGTTGCAGTGGAGACTCTGGGATATTGGAGATTACAGAACCATTCATAAGATGCCCATCAATAAAAGCGGTAGGGATGGAGAAGACCAAGGCACAGAGAGGTATTTTTTTGTATGCTACAGGTCACCATAATACAACAGTGGGGTTAATTTATTATCAGTGAAGACAGTGTTTTCATTTCTTTATGTTTATCTTTTTAGTTCTAATGACCATTTATAATGTCTCTCACTATCCTCATGGTGGAGTTGTATAATGATAGTTCCTTTAAATAAATGAACAAATTAACTATACAAAAATATGGGAATGTGGGGGGAGGGTAAGAGGGATGGATGAGGAGAACACCTGTATGGGAGAGGGGGAGAGAATGGGGGCTTAAGGACAGGAAACCTGGAAAGGAAATAACATTTGAAATGTAAGGAAAGAAATATATCTGATAAAAAAAGGAAAAAAATTGTTCTAGATTACATTTTTTGTTGTCAAAAAATTAACTATAAAGTATAATTTGTTAGATATAGACTATTAACTAATTACTGTGTTTTTTATAGTTACCGACAATACTTTTATGACTTTTAGCATTTTTGCTTTAAAATGCATACAAGCTGCTATTTTAACCTCCTACATCTTCCCATGGATAAGTACATCCATACTCCTACAGAGAACATATGTTAGGAGTCCTTGATCTACAACTTGACACAGTATTTTATTCTACAAATGAGTTATAGCACTCTTGTGGCTCTTGAAGTTTGCCTTAGCACACAAATAATTAGAAACATACTACCAAGACATATTTCCTTCATTTCATTTTTGTAAAAGAAAATATTGACTAAGAGTATTAGAATCTTGGGGAAATGGCTGGTACTAGAACTTTTTGGGGGGATGGACTTTTACTTCAGGAAATACATAAGAGACTCTTGTGGACTGAAGGTTGTAAAATAGCAAGAGACGATGAAGCCAAAAATAAAGAAACAAACTTGCTTTGTAATTGAAATTAAAGAAAATTTTATTATAGAAAAAGCACAATAAAGACTGAACTAAATTGTCAAGAAATGAATGACTAGCTTCATGGCATAGATCCTGAGCCCTGTAGTGACTACTTAGGAGAGAGGCAGCTTTTTAGTAAATGAATGTTTAAAGGAATTATAGCGAAAAGCTTTTGATTTTCAAATACATTATTTTAAAAATTATTTTATTTTACTTATATGATATTCTCTCTCTGTGTGTGTGTGTGTGTTTGTGTGTGTGTGTGCATATGTGCATGTGTGCACATGCATGCCTGCATAACACATACTTTTTCTGCATAATGCCACACCTCTTAATTCTTCCCATTGACTTCTACCAAATAGGGAAGAAATATTCAAAGATGTGAATTCATTTGAGCCAATCTCATTTGAACTACTATAGTCACTAATAATAATGATGGATTTTGAAGCTATATTCTAAACGAACATTATACAAGGCACTTGAAACATCTTCTGATTGGATTTGAGGCCTGCTTCCCATAAAATTTTATGCCTGTACTATAGTACTATATTCTAGCCAAATGCTCATGTTTCTACCACTGTGCTAAGTGTCATGGCAAAGACAACTTATAGAAGTAAGTGTTGGGGTTCTGATTCCAGAGGCTTAGAGCCCATAATGGTAGACAAAGATCACATCATGTAGCAGACACAGCAACTAGAACTGGAAGCTGGATGTTTAGGGCTCATGACTTAAACTGCAAGCATGGTTTTGGAAGAGTGCCTTGGGGATGATACTATGCTCTTAAACTCCAGGACTTTACCTATAACATACACAAATGATGCCATCTAGAGACGAAGTAACCAAACTCTAAATCTTTGGGGGACATTGCTACTGAAACAACCCATGGGGAATACTTCTGTGGCATACACTCTTCTGAGTATGACACAGCTTTTGACACCATGAACACACAAGTGGTTCTAGTTTTCTGTATAAGACCTCAACAAAATCAAGCTACAAAAAAATTAAAAATCTCACAATAGATGGTATAGATGGTCTCTAGACCCTAACTAAGGATTCAGGAATTATTTTCAGCTAATAATTCCTTTTTGGAGATACATTGTTTTGTGAGGATGTGGCTTTGGTAAATTTCCTATAGTGCAGTGAATGTCATACCTATGCACATATGGGTATTACTCACTGAACTTAATTAGTTACTAGAAAAAAAGATACATGAATTAGACATGTTGAGAAGGATATTGTGGAAGTTACAGGAAACAAAATTTAGAATACCTATAATCATATTTCATTTTATACATGAATGAAAATTTTCAAAAGGAAGTTTTAAAAAATTAATATTCTTATTATCTTTCCTTTGAATCAGCAGTACATGGCCTTTAAAAATTTATGGTGAGGCATGAGGACATCTAAATGTATTTTATCAATGCTTTAAATGTGAAAAAAAGGGAGGTAACTTAAGTCTTAGTTTAATTTCATTCTTTAAAAAATACAGCACACATTTCTTCTAGTTTTTAAACAATATTTTGGAAATTTCCTTAAACGCATCTTGGCCTTGGAAAAGGACATCTTGGTTTTTGCACCTCGAGATTTTATTTAATAATTCTGTAGCCTTGAGCAAAGTTCATCCCTCCCTTAGCCACATTTCCCCGCTCTACAAATTAAATCTGAAGCAGCTCTGTCCTTAGTTTGCTATGATTTTTCATTGTATTGGGCACATAAAACACCTACTGCCAAAGAGACATTAAAGAAAAAGATGCATTCCCTGAAGAACATAAGTTAACACTTTTAGCATGACCTGTGGTGCCCATTACAAGAAATTTGACTGTATGTGGTGCAAATCCTCTTCATTATGTTTCTAAATGACCCAGACTGCAATCTAATTCTGCTTTGATTGATAGGGGATAATTTGCCCTTGAGTTCATATGACCCTCCTGTATGTTGTAGTTGAATTAAAAGAAGAGTTTTAAGTTTTGCCTTTGAGAAGGCAAAACTCGGTGGCAATTAGGATGATAATGTAATAGGTCATAGCCTGGATTAATAAGCAGACATAGTAAAACAACCTTATAGAGATAATTTCAGTATACATATAGTGTCTCAAGACACTCTCAAGCAATCATCATCATTGGTAAATTAATTTTGATTACCTAATCATCAGATATTATCCAATTGTTTCCTGAGAATCCTAAAGATTATTGCTATTTCAATATAATAGACATGTAATACACTGTTTATATATGAGCTATATGGACGGGTATATTTTGTCATATATAAATATAGATATAGCTAAACATAGGTATAGGCATAGATTTAGTTATATAGATATACAAGTCTTTGAAGCCATCATCAAAAATCAAGATAGTAAACGTGTAGACCATATTTGAAAGTTCCTCATCTTGTTTTACCTTCTGTGACAGCCAAGTCCAAGCTACTCCTAGTAAAGAAGCACTGTCCCCTCCAAAAACAACTGCTCAACTACAGAAATGCATGTTCATTTTGTTATTACATTTTAGTATGCATGCACATGATTATATGGTTCCTTTTAATTTCTAACATTATAAAGGAATGTTCAAATTGTAAACTACAGTTATACTCCTATAATAAACCTATAAATGTCAAAGATATGTTATATATAATTGGATCTAACATTTAAAAATCTATCTATGATGCTTGCTCATATACTCATAAGAGACATGCTGTTTATCTTTATATTAGCACATTATTGACCTCCATTTGTAGCTGAGAAATAAGCAATTCTCTTCAATTTTCTAAAATGCTTGGTGTAATATTTGCTTATTTGTTTAATTAGAAAGCTATTATAATTCACCACTGAAGCTTTCTGCATCTGTAGTTTACTTTGTGGGAAAATTTTATCTACAATTTCCATTTCACTCAGTTTGAATGCTTTTTTAAAGTTCTGTGGCTATTTACCTTAACTATTTCTCTTTTCGCACTTGCTAATTTTGCAAAATAACGGACTTCAGCATCTCTAACTATTTCTCCTTTAGTGCAACGTGTTACTGTTTGTCAAGAATTCAACTGATATTGAATCTATCATCATGACTTTGACTGTAGAGTTTTACTATCCTTTATTAATGTCGTTCTTCTTTTCAGTATTGCTGGAAATTTGCTTGATCTTCTTAAATACTATATTTAGTTTTTTTTATTTTCCTCTTGAAATTCTTGTATTTTTTTCAAACAGAAAAATATTGTATTTCTCTTGAACCTTCTGACACTTGGGGCATCAGAAAATGCAGCCATTCTGAGGAAGGATATTTCCTTGCAGTTGATCTTTGCAGGAAATACTCTCATAGATCTGCCCATTGGTATGTGTACGTTTCTGATTTGATTTTGATCTGATCAAGTTAACAAACAAAATTAACCACACAGAAATTTTTTTATAATAGAGCTATTTAGCACTATATATCATCTAGCGACAAGAAATCCTTTAGTGCTGTTTTATTATTTGTTTCAGTGAAAGGCTTTTTCCTTTGGTTTCTATTATACATATGTACTATTTGGATATTAGTATTTTATTTCCAAATACGTGGAGACTTTTCAATAATCCTTTCGTCAAAAGTGAGCATCTACCCAGAGTTAATCCTGTGGCCCAGCTCTCCATACCCAAATCCCACAAAAAGAAAGCTGGTCTCCCAGTAGTACTGAAACTCCTAAGTCCACAGGTGCGATGAGATGAACATTTTTGCTCCAATAAGTGGCCAAAGAGGGACCTGCCAGGAGACCACAGGGCTCAGGAACTGGAGAGCAACTGGGGATAGGATCCTTCTGGTCTCCATCTGGGCCCTGGAGTTAACCCTTTGGCACAGCTTTCTGGACTGAAATTCTGCCCAGAGAGAGCTGATCTCCCAGAAGTGCTGTCTCTCCTATGTTCACAGGTGAGATGAAAACTTTTGCTTTAATAACTGGCCAAAGAGGGGCCAGTCAAGAGACTACAGAGCTCAGGAACCACAGAGCAACTGGAGACAGGATCCTTCTGGACTCCATCTTACCCCAGAGTTAACACTTTGGCACAGCTCTCTGGACCCAAATCCTGCCCAGAGAGAGGTGGTCTCTCATGAGTGCTGACCTACCTAAGATCAAGGCTCACAGGTTCACAGGAGGGAGAGGCTACAGTCAGAGACAGCAAGAGCAACTAACACCAGAGATAACCAGATGACAAGAGGCAAGCACAAGAACCTCAGCAACAGAAACCAAGGCTACTTGGCATCATCAGAACTCAGTTCTTCCACTACAGCAAGTCCTGGATACCTCAACACACCAGAAAAGCAAAGTTCAGATTTAAAATTACATCTCATGATGATGATAGAGGACTTTAAGAAGGACATAAATAAGTTCCTTAAAGAAATACAGGAGAACACAGGTAAATTGGTAGAAGCCCTTAAAGAGGAAACACAAAAAATCCCTTAAAGCATTATAGGAAAATGAAACAAAACAGGTGAAGGAATTGAACAAACCCATCCAGGATCTAAAAATGGAAAAGGAAACAATAAAGAAATCACAAAGGGAGACAACCCTGGAGCTAGGAAACGTAGGAAAGAGATCAAGAGTCATAAATGAAAGCCTCACCAACAGAATACAAGAGATAGAAGAAAGAATCTCAGGTGTAGAAGATACCATAGAAAACATTGACATCAAAGAAAATGTGAAACATCCAGGAAATCCAGGACATAGTAAGAACACTAAAACTAAGGCTGACTTCCTTTCCTAGGCTGACTTTCCCTTGCCTCTTAGACTCCCATACTATATACCAACATCTCACTAGCTACTTTTATAGAGAGAGAAATAGAAACAGACCCCACGACTTCAGCACAGTTCTATCAACTGCTTTTCCTACACATCTTATACATCTCCAACTGAATTTCTGATTACTTGACTAAGTCTTAATAAATTGATTTGTATTCAGCTGCTTACGAAGAGAGGAACAAAGGAAGAGAAAGACAAATCATCCTTCTTTGTGCTTGACATATTTCATTATAAGTTTTTTTCCTAGATAAGAGATAATAGTTCTTTAAGCTATTTTTGTCAAGGTATACCATATGGATACAATTTTAAATGCATGGTAAACATATGGACTATGGAAAACAAATGTCCTCAGATGATGTTGTTCTGACATTAAGATAAAGTAGAACAATGAGTAGTTCCCAGAAAAAGCAGTAAGTAAATGATAAACATAAGCATTGGCTGAGGGAAATTAAAACTAAATATACCAATGGTCACTGTTTAAACTTCCATTTAGATCACTTTGCCAGGATAATTTAGACTATCTCGCACATGCAACATGCAATTTATAGTGTAGACAATGAAACGTATTAGCAGAAATGTAAGAGTCAGATAATACCATGGAAAGTGCCTAGAACATGAAGTATCTTTTTGTTTTATACTTTAATAGAAACTAAGTGAGCAAAATCATGTTTTTCAAAACATTCTTCTTAGTAAATAATGGTGTTCTTTCTCGGTTAATTGAAAATAGATTTTGTTTCCTTCTCTGTTTTTTTTTTGTACTTATAATCCAAATGATCACTGAAGCAACAGAAGCTCTTAGAGACCATCCAGTTTAATATTCTGCCATGAGCCCAGAAGCATTAATTGGGAAAAAAGAAATTAATGGATAAAGGATATAGCAGAGAGAATCTTTTCCACCTACCATCAAATATACTAGTAACTTTTCCAGAAAAAAATTCTTCAATCACTAATTTATGTTTCCTTTTTTAAGAAAGATTCATTTATTCTATAGAAGTACACAATAATTGTCTTCTGAGACACCAGAAGAGGGCATCAGATCTCATTGCAGATGGCTGTGAGCCACCATGTGGTTGCTGGGATTTGAACTCAGGACCTCTGGAAGAGCAGTCAGTGCCCTTAACAGCTGAGGCACCTCTCCAGACCCCAATTCTATATTTCTTAACATTTTATTTTAAAACATGTCTAGGATATAATCAATTTCTTTCCATTTACCATTTTTAAATAATTGTGTTTCTCTAATATTATAAGTATAGCAAAAGTCTATTCATGATTCATCTCATGATAGACAATTAAAAATTTCCATGCTTATTCTATTTCAAAATATTCTACCATGAAATTTTTTTAGTCCTAGATGTTCATACAAAATTACATTGCAATGGACTATAACTGGTCAGCAGAAATAAAGAAACATTAATAATCTTCTCAAAGGATTTATTTATTGTTGTGTCAAAGTGTGTATAGATGTACTACATATATGCATGTTTCTGCAGAGACCAAGAAAGTGTGTTGAACCGCTGAAATGAAGTTATGATACCCATGAGGTATGATATTTGGATGCTGGGAACTAAAACTGAGTCCTCTGCAAGAAATGGTTTCTCCAATCCCAAAGTATTAACTGCTAGCCCTTACAGAGTTCAAACTCATGACTTAGAACACCATGCTATAACCTACTGAGTGAAGCAGCCAAATGTAATATTTTCAATACATCTACTAGTTATAAATATAATAGTCTATTTTATAGCAGCAATTTTGAGAGAAATATAGTCATAACTTTGCTTAGCCTTTGAAAACTTCTCTAGCTTTGCTGTCTTAAAAATTTGTTCCAGAGATAAGGTAGCTTCTGTTTTTCTTATAGGTTTTAGTCATCAGTTTCTAATTTTTATTAGTGTGCATGTTGAGATACTGGTAGTAGGCAATTTTTCATTGATACATTGAGGTTGTTGAATATTAGAGTAATTTGTATTCTGATCCAAAAATTATTTTTACGGTTATTGTTACTTTGATAATTTTTCCATTATCATAATGCTTCCTAATGTGAATTTTATGTTGCATAACATGTTATAAATAGGCACATAAGTCTGTCTGACAAGTGCTCAGGTGTCAAGAACCATCTAGGGAGGCAAAAACTAATAATTGACTTTCTGGAGATGGTTCATCATTTTGCATGGCTATGACAGGTAAAGTCTGAGTTGCAAGGCTCTCAGAAATTTCATTTCAGGATCAATCCTTGTTATTGTTGTATTTTTCCTGTCATTAAATAGTCTAATGATTTCTGGCTATTAACCACCCTGTTTGGCAGATTTTCTGCAGATAAGCAAAGATGTATTCTCTTAAATCAACACTGTATAGACATATTGATGTTTTCATAATTCCTAATAATGGTTCTATAGAATTCCTAAATTTATACAAATAGCTTTTAGCCCTCAATAGTATGAAAGCTGCAGTTAGGGCTCTGTAAACCTTCATGAGTTAAGCTAATTGCACTATGATAGAAAGCATGTTTGGAACAAATTTATGATCATGGAAAACATTCTAGGTTATCTGTGAGACCATTATCTGATAACTAAAGGTCATAAACTAGGAATGGACAATTTATTGTAGGTGCAAGGATAGAAGATAAAGCCCTTGGTCCTGCCAAGACTGAACCCCCAGTGAACATGATTGTTGGGGGGAGGGTGGTAATGGGGGGAGGATGGGGAGGGGAACACCCATATAGAAGGGGAGAGGGAGGGGTTAGAGGGATGTTGTTCTGGAAACCAGGAAGGGAAATAACAATCAAAATGTAAGTAAGAAATACCCAAGTTAATAAAGATGGAAAAATATATGAACTGGATTTATCTATACAAAATTTCAAAACTAATTAAGACACGAGGCAGATGATTTGCCTCTTGACAAAACTGTGCTAACTTATGACATAAGAATTATTGTTTTAATGAGTTTATGAAATTCGTAGGCAAATGGTTGGAACTGGAAAATATCATCCTGAGTGAGCTAACCCAATCACAGAAAGACATACATGGTATGCACTCATTGATAAGTGGCTATTAGCCCAAATGCTTGAATTACCCTAGATCCCTAGAACAAACGAAACTCAAGACAGATGATCAAAATGTGAATGCTTCACTCCTTCTTTAAATGAGGAAAAAGAATACCCTTGGCAGGGAAGAGAGAGGCAAAGATTAAAACAGAGACTGAAGGAACACCCATTCAGAGCCTGCCCCACATGTGGCCCATACCTATACAGCCACCCAATTAGACAAGATAGATGAAGCAAAGAAGTGCAGACCGACAGGAGCCGGATGTAGATCTTTCCTGAGAGACACAGCCAGAATACAGCAAATACAGAGGCGAATGCCAGCAGCAAACCACTGAACTGAGAATAGGTCCCCTATTGAAGGAATCAGAGAAAGAACTGGAAGAGCTTGAAGGGGCTTGAGACCCCAAAAGTACAACAATGCCAAGCAACCAGAGCTTCCAGGGACTAAGCCACTACCTAAAGACTATACATGGACTGACCCTGGACTCTGACCCCATAGGTAGCAATGAATATCCTAGTAAGAGCACCAGTGGAAGGGGAAGCCCTGGGTCCTGCTAAGACTGAACCCCCAGTGAACTAGTCTATGGGGGGAGGGCGGCAATGGGGGGAGGGTTGGGAGGGGAACACCCATAAGGAAGGGGAGGGGGGAGGGGGATGCTTGCCCGGAAACCGGGAAAGGGAATAACACTCGAAATGTATATAAGAAATACTCAAGTAAATAAAAAAAGAAAAAAAGAAGAATTATTGTTTTAAACTTTTAATGAGCATATGGAGATAGTGACAGATAATAAATGTTTAGTTAGATACTGGACTTAATGGTAACACATGTAAACATTTTTGCTATAACTTCTGATTCAATTTATTGACTTAAATTAACTTGCTGTTAATTTTTGGAAAAAGCTGTTTGGAAGACTATGTGTCCTATTCTCCTGAGAATGTAAAAGGATTAAGAACAACAAAAATAAGCAACGGTCTTTTTCTTACCAAGAGACTTCTTTTATTCAGCTATAAAAAGATAAAAGTTTTTTCTTTATCTCAGCAGTAGAGGTTGGAGCTTCCTCTTTAGCTAAAATGAATAAGTTTTTCTGCAAATATGCATATATGTAAATATATGCATATATGCATATTTAAGTATAGGTGTGTGTATATAAATATGCATGAATACTTGTTGAATTGGTAAGACAGGTGATCATGTTGGGACCAGAATATGTGTGTCTTATGAATGTGGGTATGTGTATTACTTGTGTAAAAGTTTATCTTTCTGTGAAGATGACTTTCTTTTCCTGACTTACAAAGCATTAATAAAACTCCTAGCCTATTACCAAATCAGTGAGAGATTTGCAGGGAAAGAACAAAGTACCAAAGTAATCACTTTTTTAATCCCCACCTGTTAACCAACAGGTGTTAATCCCCTAGAAAGCAGCAGTTTCTGGCCCTAGAATAGCCCAGAGTTAAGAAAGATAGATATTATTGATAGCAAGCAACTTTTACTATTGCAAAACCAAGTTTTGTCCCAAGAAAACCATCAATCATATGCCCCCATCTCTACCTTCCAGAAAGAGAAAAGGTGCTGGACAGGATCTGGATACTCTAGAACATACACAGATGCTGGGAGCGGCCTGCTGTCCTCCAGACCTCCATTGTAGAGTCACCTCTTCCCCTGACTCCTCCCACCAAATTATGTACCCCTTGTACCCAGGGGCACACCCAACTCCTGGGAGACTTTTACTGCTCCCTAAGAATACTTACCAGAGGCCTGCTGTAACAGGGACATTGAAGTAAGATTTCCCTCACAATATCTTTTACATCAGGAATATCCAAGTACATTAAGATGGCTGAAAACAGGCATTAAAAACACAATCAACAAAAGCAAGGGTAATATGCCACCTTCAGAGCACAGCTATCATGCTACTGCAAGCCCTGGATATCACAACTTAAAAAAAATGAAATTAAATCCAATATTAAAAACATGATAAGGTCATTAAAAAGGAAATGAGCAAATTCCTTGAAGAAATACAGAAATATACAATTAAACAGGTAAAACCCTTTAAAGAAGAAACAAATAAATCCCTTAAAGAAATACAGGAAAATAAAATTAAATAGGTAGAAGAAATAAACAAAACTGCACAAGGTATGAAAATATCAATAAAAGCAATAAAGAAAACACAAACTGAGGGAATGTTGGAGATGGAAAACCTAGGAAAGAGAAGATCAGAATACAGGGATGGAAGAGAGAATCTCAGGCATAGAAGATACAATAGAACAAATTGATACATCACTGAAAGAATATGTTAAACCTAAAAAAATTCCTGAATAAAATCCAAGAAATCTGGGACACCATGAAAAGATCTAACTTAAGAATAATAGGAATGGAAGAATACCTTAGTTAGAGTTTTACTACTATGAATAGAGACCATGACCAAGGCAACTCTTATAAGGAAAGTGTTTAATTGGGGCTGGCTAACAGGTTCAGAGATTCAGTTCATTATTAAAACAGGAGCATAGCAGCATCCAGACAGATGTGGGCTAGAGAAGCTGAGAGCTCTACATCTTCATTCAAAGGCAGATAGAAGATTGGCTTCCAGGCAGCTAGAAAGAGGGTCTTAAAGCCCACACTCACAAAGGCAAACAAAGCCACACCTACTTCAACAAGGCCATACCTGCTAATAGTGTCACTTCCTGAGCCAAGCATATTCAAACCACCCCAAAGAAAGTGAAGTCTCAGCTACAAGGACCAGAAAATATTTTCAACAAAATTATAGAAGGAAACTTTCTCAACCTAAAGAAAGAAATGCATATAAAAATATAAGAAGCTTACAGAACACCAATTTGATTAGACCAGAAAAGAAAATCCTCCCACCACATAACAATCAAAACAAAGAACAAATTAAATCCACAGAACAAAGAAAAAATATTAAAAGCTGCAAGGAAAAAGACCAACTAATTTATGAATGCAGACCTATCAGGATTATACCTGAGTTCTCAACAGAGACTGTAAAAGCTAGAAAGGCCTGGACATATGACTTGAAGCCTCTAAAACCCCACAGATACCAACCAACCTTGACTACTGTAACCAGCAAAACTCTCAATTACCATATATTGAGGAAATAAAATGTTTCAAGATAAAAGCAAAGTTAAATAATATCTATCGACAAATCCACAAATTTAGAAAACACTAGAAGAAAAACTTCAACCCAAAGAGGAAACCAACAATCAAGAAAACATAGGAAATAAGTAATTCTATAACAGCAAAAACAAAACAAGCATACATACACACCACCACCACCACCACCACCACCAATTGCAACAACAACAACAACAACAACATCAAAATAACATGATTTAGCAATCACTGGTGATTAATATCTCTCAACATCACTCAATCCCCCAGTAAAAAACACAGGCTAACAGAATGAATGCAAAAACAGAATTCATCATTCTGCTACATACAAGAAACACACCTCAGCAATAAAGACATTACCAGAGAGTTAAGTGCTGGAAAAAATGTTTTCCAATGGATCCAAGAAGGAACCTGGAGTAGCCAATCTAATATGTAATAAAATAGACTTTCAATTAATTAAAATTAATCAAAAGAGATAGTGAAGTACATTTTACATTCATCAAAGGAAATATCTACCAAGAAGATATCTCAATTTTGTACATCCATGCCCCCAAAACAAGGGCACCCACATTTGTAAAAGAAACATTGCTAAAGTTTAATCATATATCTAACCCACACATTAATGGTAGCAGACTTCAATATCCCACACTCATCAACTATAGTTCATCCAGACAGAAACTAAAGAGAGAAATAATGAAACTAACTGATGTTATGATTCAAGTGGTCTTAACAGATATCTACAGAACACTTCACTCAAACACAAAAAAATATACTTTCTTCTCAGCACCTCATAGAAATGTCTCCAAAATTGACCATATAATATGTCTAAAAGCTAGCCTCAACAGATATGAGAAAATTGAAATGGTGCCTTGGATTAAAAATGGACTTCAACAAAAACAGAAAGTCTATACACTCATGTGAACGGAACAGCTCTCTACTCAATGATCTCTGGTTCATGGAAGAAAGAAAGAGAGAAATTGAAGACTTTGCATAATTCAATGAAAATTGCATCAAAACATACCCAAACTTATGAAAATCAATGAAAGTGATGTTAACAGGACAGGTCAAAGCACTAAGTGCCTGCATAAAGAAACTTCAAAATTCTCAAACCAGCAATCTAAAAGTACACCTTAAAGCTCAGAGGAATGGATACAGAAAATGTGGTACATCTACACAATGGAATGTTACCCAGCTATCAAAAACAATGACTTTATGAAATTCGTAGGCAAATGGTTGGAACTGGAAAATATCATCCTGAGTGAGGTAACCCAATCACAGAAAAACACACATGGTATGCACTCATGATAAGTGGCTATTAGCCCACATGCTTGAATTACCCTAGATGCCTAGAACAAATGAAACTCAAGACGGATGATCAAAATGTGAATGCTTCGCTTCTTCTTTAAAAGGGGAACAAGAATACCCTTGGCAGGGAATAGAGAGGCAAAGATTAAAACAGACACAGAAGGAACACCCATTCAGAGCCTTCTCCACATGTGGCCCATACATATACAGCCATCCAATTAGACAAGATGGATGAAGCAAAGAATTGCAGGCAGACAGGAGCCGGATGTAGATCGCTCCTGAGAGACACAGCCAAAATACAGCAAACACAGAGGCGTATGCCAGCAGCAAACCACTGAACTGAGAATAGGACCCCCGTTGAAGGAATCAGAGAAAGAACTGGAAGAGCTTGAAGGGGCTCGAGACCCCATATGTACAACAATGCCAAGCAACCAGAGCTTCCAGGGACTAAGCCACTACCTAAAGACTATACATGGACTGACCCTGGACACTGACCTCATAGGTAGCAATGAATATCCTAGTAAGATCACCAGTGGAAGGGGAAGCCCTGGGTCCTGCTAAGACTGAACCCCCAGTGAGCCAGATGGTTGGGGGGAGGGCGGCAATGGGGGGAGGATGGAGATGGGAACACCCATAAGGAAGGGGGTGGGGGAGGGGGATATTTGCCTGGAAGCCGGGAAAGGGAATAACACTCGAAATGTATATAAGAAATACTCAAGTTAATAAAAAAAAAAACTAGGGAGGAGAAGGAAGAGGAAGAAGAGAAAGAGAGGAAGAAGAAAAGGAAGAAGGAGGAGAAGAGGAAGGAAAAGAAGGGGGAGGAAGAGGAAATAGCAGGGAAAAACTTAAAATCAGGGCTGAAATCAACAAATTAGAAACAAAGAGAGCAATACAAAGAAGCAACAAAACCAAGAGCTGGTTCTTTGAGAAAATCAACAAGGTAGACAAACCCTTAGACAAACTAACTATAAGACAAAGAGTCTGGGACCAGATAAAATCAAAAACAAAAATGGAAACATAATAGTAGAAAATGAAGAAAATAAAAGAAACACTAAGTTCTACTTCAAAAGCTGGCACTAAACAAAATAGGAAAATCTAAACAAAATGGTTGATTTCCTAGACAGATACCACAGAGCTAAGTTAAACCCAGATCAGTTAAACTATTTAAGTAGTCCCATAACCCCTAAGGAAATAGAAGTAGTCATTAATAGTGTCTCAATCAATAAAAGCCCAGGGCCAGATGGTTTTAGCATATAATTCTACCAGACTTTCAAAAAGATTTAATACTAATACTCTGTAAAGTATTCTACAAAATAGAAACAGGAATACAGCCAAACATATTCTATGAGGCACAATCACCCTGAAAACAAGAACAAATACTCAACAAAGAAAGAGAATTTCAGACAAATTTCTCTTATGAACAAAATGTAAAAATACTCAATAAAATACTCACAAAATGAATCCAAGAACACATTAAAACATCTGTGATCAAGAAGGCTTCATCTCAGGAATGCAGGGATTCTTCAATATGTGAAAAATCCATCAACATAATCCACCATATAAACAAACTGAAAGGCAAAATCCACATGATCATCTCATTAAATAATGAATAAAACCTTTGACAATATCCAACCTATCTTTGTGTTAACAGTCTTGGAGAGATCAGGGATACAAAATGCATACCTAAACATAATAAAAGCAATATACAACAAGACAATAGCTAATATTAATTTAAAGAGAGAGAAATTAAAAGCAATTCTACTAAAATCAAGGATAAGATAAAGCTGCCCACTCTCTTCCTATATATTCAATAGAGTACTTGACAAAAAAAGCATAACCAAACAATGAAAAACAAAAAGAAAACTTCAAAAACTAGTGCTGGTCTAACTGTATGTCTTATGTAGAAGAATGCAAATATGTTTATCCTTATCACCCTGAACAAAACTCAAGTCTAGATGGATCAAAGACCTCAACGTAAACCTGGAAAAACTAAACCTAATAGAAGAGAAAGTGGGAATAATCTTGAACACATTTGTCTTAGTCAGGATTTCTATTCCTTCACAAATATCATGACCAAGAAACAAGTTGGGGAGGAAAAAGTTTATTCCGCTTACATTCCCACATTGCTGTTCATCACCAAAGGAAGTCAGGACTGGAACTCAAGCAAGTCAGGAAGCAGGAGCTGGTGCAGAGGCCGTGAAGATTATGTAACTTACTGGCTTGTTTCTTCTGGCTTGTTCTGTTAGCTTTTTTATAAAACTACCAGCCCAGGGATGGCACCACCCACCTTTGATCACTAATCAAGAAAATGCCTTACAGCTAGATCTCATGGAGGCCTATCCTCAAGGGAAGCTACTTATTATGTGATAACACCAGCTTGTGTCAAGCTGACACACAAAACCAGCCAGTACAACATTGGTACAGAAGACAATTTCCTGAACAGAAGACCAAAATCTCAGACTCTAACATCAACTATTGATATGGACCTCATGAAACTGAGAAGCTTCTGTAAGGCAAAGATATCTATATCTATATCTATATCTATATCTATATCTATATCTATATCTATATCTATATCTACATCTACATCTACATCTACATCTACATCTACATCTACATCTACATCCATATCCACATCCATATCTATATCTATCTGTATCTATATCCCTATCTATCTATCTATCTATCTATCTATCTATCTATCTATCTATCATCTATCTATTCTCTCCCTCTCTCTCCCTCTTTCTCTCCCTCTAGACAATGACATAGAGACATAGACATAGAGACAGGGAGAGAGAGAGTGAGAGAAAGGGAGAGAAAGAGAGAGACAGAGACAGAGATGGAGAGAGACAGAGACAGAGAGAGAGAATAGATGTAGATATATCTAAGGACTGCCTGGTTTGGTCTCAGCAAGAGAAGATGTGTCTGATGCCTGAGACACTTGAGGTCCCAGGGACAGGGGGTGCTTGGTGGGGAGAGCACACCCTCAGAGGCAAGTGGGAGGAGGAATGGAATAAGGAACTATTGGAGGAGGCTGAAATGTAAATTAAAAAAGTATTTTTTTAAAAAAAAATGGGGTATAGAGCTAAGCAGATAATTTCCAACAGAGGAATCTTTAATGGCCAAGAAGTACTGAAAGAAATGTTCAGCAGCCTTAGTCATCAAGGCAATCCAAATCAAAGTGACCCTGAGAGTCTACCTTATACCAATCAGATAGGCTAAGATCAAAAACTCAAGTGACAGCACATGAAATACTACTCAGCTTTTAAAAACAAAGATATCACCAACTTTTCAGGTAAATGGATAGTACTTAAGAATTATCCTGAATGAGGTAATTGAGAACCAAAAAGTCACATATAGTATGTATTCATTTATAAGTAGACATTAATCACAAAGTTCAAAATAAGTATGCTACAGTCTGAAAGCTCAAAGAAACTGGGTAATAAAGAGGGAGGGTGTGGAAATCTCACTCAGAAGGGGAGACTAAATAATTATTGGAGATGAATGGAAAGAGGAAATTGGGAAGGTTAGGGGCTGTGGAGGTTATGGGGTTGGCAATCAGGTGTTGGGAGGGGATGCTGGGAGGTCTGGGAATGAGACTGCAAATATGGGGGGGGGGCTCTCTGGTGACTAGCTGGAAGCCTGGGACAGCAGAGGATATGGGCGTATATGACAGTTACTCCCAGTAAGATTCCTATGAGAGGATTATAGAAACTGAAATGGCCATTTCCTGTAGTTAGGCAGGCGTTCCAGAGAACTGTGGAGTGGCAGAGGGACATCAATAGACTCATGAAACCATCAACCCAAAATCTGTCTAAATAAATGTGCAAAGACAGAGATGGAGCAGAGACTGAAGGAACAGCCATCCAAGGACGGCTCCAATTTGAGACCCATCCCACGTGAGAGAGACAACCTCTGATAATATTGATTCTCTGATATACTTGCAGACAGAAACCTAGCAAAACTGTCTCCCAAGAGGCCTCATCCATCAGCTGACAGTGGCAGATGGAGAGACCAACAACCAACCATCAGGCGGTGCTGGGGTGTCTTGTGAACGATTTAGGGAAAGAGATGAGCAAGCCAGAGGGATCATCACAAGAGGCCATAGAGTCAACTATGTCCTCCTGGTACCATGGGGCTTTACAGGGCCTTGGACACCAAACAGAGAGCTGGGCTTAGATCCTCTTCATATCCGTGGTAAAAGTTCAACTTGGTCTTCAAGTGGGTTTCCTAACAAGTAGAGTGGGGTCTGTCTAGGTCTCTGTCCCCTGCCATTGGATCTCCTACCCCTTCCTAGACTACCTAGTTAGGCCTCAGTGGGATAGGATGTGCTCAGCCCTGCTGAGATTAGCTGTCTCACAATAAGGTGGTTCCCAAGGGTGCCTCCCCTTCTCAGAGAAGGGCTAGAACTACAGTAATAGGGATTTATAATGGTGAGACTGGAAAGAGAGGAGAGAGGGGGCTTGTGATTGGGATGTAAAATGAATTAAAAATTTATTGGAGGAAAAAAGAAATAGGCACATTTTGCAGGTATCAAAACAAAATTCCAACATGATTTCTTTCAGTCAGACAAGCACATCTAGGTAGGAACATGAAACATTCAGTCATTATTTGAATTTGTATGTGTCATAATTTGTTAAAAGATCATTATGTGGGTTTCAAACAACTGCCTGATGCAGGGCTATTCCAAAAGCTGTTGCCTGTATGTATGATATGTTCTTCTACCTGGACTCTGTTATCTGACCTCAGTAGGAGAAGAAGCATCTAGTCTAGTAGAGACTTGAAGTGCTAGGGTCAGGGAATACCCAGGAGCCTCCTCCACCAACTCAGAAGAGATTGGGAGGGAAAATGGGGGAAGGAATGTGTGTGGGGTGACCCAGGAAGAGGGAGAGTGAATGGAATGTAAAGTGAATAAGTATAAAATAAAGTTAAATTTAACAAAAGAAAGAAAGAATATTACGATGGCCAGCCAAACACCAACATGTGTGTATAAATAGAATTTATATAAACATCTTGCAAATGCATAATTACACATACATACTATATCTCTAACTATATCCACATAGATTTCTATGTAGGTTTGTTTCAAAACTAATATATGATATTGTTAGGGATTTCCCTATATTTGCAAATGAGCTTTATGTAATGTTACTAAGAGTAATAGGAAGATATTTATAAATTAGTGATCAGGTCAGTTTACGTGGTTTCCTTAAAATCTGAAAGAGGGAAAAGACAATGTATAAACAATTCGCCTAGGTATTAAAATATTTGGAATTTCCTTCTTCCACAAGTTTGCAACATCAGTGTGTATAGAAAAGGCCAAGGAATGGGTTCATCTGTTTCCCCACCTTTAAACCACAGGGAGTGGTTCTAATGTGTATGATGCAAAACACAATATGAAAATTAATGAGCTAAGGGAGTGTGTACTTGGCAACTACATCCTAGGCAAGAGCTAATGGTATGAAGCAAAGCAATAATTTAAGTCTTGTAATCTGAGAAACAGCATGTTGACTTTTTCACTTCTGATGGAATATTCAAATCAGGACTCGCAAACTAACTTCTCATCTATACTCTGTGTCTGTCATGTGGAAATGAATATTAATCTCTTCCTACATTTACAATAGTCATTAGTTTAAAAGAGATGATCTCATATGAGATTTGGTGAACAAGAAAGAGGTTTTAAGACATACTTGACTTTAATGAGCTTATAAGTAGGATGGGTAGTGGAGAAAGCAAGAAATAATACATAAAATACATAAGTTCCTTCAAAATTTTGTCTCTGACATGATTCAGAATGTGCTCAAAGACAAATGGGAAACATATCAAGATAATAACCTGAATGTCCCTAAGATCATTATTTTACAGTTATGTTAAGAACAAAAGGAAGGGAGGGACAAGGGAGAGAAAGAGAATGGGGGTATGGGATAGGGGAACATGATCTGGTATTGGGTGGGGGAAAAGGACGGAAGCCATGAGGGCCAGCAGAAAGAATGGAAACAGGTGACCTTTGGAGAAAGATGATTGGGAGGACTCTCTAGAATGTACCAGAGACCCAGGAAGTGAGAGATTCTCAGGAATCAAGGGGGCAGGGTAGATGAAAGGCCCTACGGTGGGGAGAGGGAACTTATTGAATCCACCAACAACAGAAAGACATCAAGGGAGGGAAGGGGTTGCTATCCTACAGCCAAAGCTCTAACCCATACTTCTTCCTGTCTGAAAGAAATGCAGGGATGGAAATGGAGATGAGCCAGAGAAAAGGAGGTCTGGTGACAGGCCCAAAGTGGGATCCAGCTCAAGGGGAAGCCCGAAGACTTGGCACCATTACTGAGGCTCTGGGGCATTCACAAAACGGGTCCTACCATGATTCCTCTCCAAATGACCCAACAAGCAGCTGAAAGAGTCAGATGCATATACGTATAACCAGCCAACGAACAGAAGCTGCTGACCCCTCTGGTTGAATTAGGGAAAAGCTGGAGAAAGCTAAGGAGGAGGGCAACCCTGTAGGAAGACCAGCAGTATCAATTAACCTGAAGCCCTGAGATCTCTTCGACACTGGATCACCAACCAGGCAGCATACACCAGCTGAGATGAGGCCTCCAACACATATACAGCAGTAGACTCCAGGATCTGTGTTCAGTCAGAGAAGATGCAACTAACCCTCAAGAGACTGGAGGCCCCAGGAAGTTTAGAGGTCTAGTGGGATCAGTGAGGTAGGGACATCCTTGTGGAAATGGGAGAGGGGAAGTGCAGGGTGGGGAAGGAGCTATGGGATGTGGAACTCTCAGGGGTGGACCGGGAGGGGAATAAAATCTGGAGTGTATAGATAAATAAATTAAACTATAAATTAATTATTTAAAAATAGTAAAAAAAGAAAGAAAGAACGAATGGGCTGAAGCATGATTTATAAGACAGGTTACTTAGAGACAGTAGAGTATTACCAATTATACATGACCTTTCCTTATATTCTGTGCTTGTAAATTTTGCATGTAAAACATCCCAAAAGATTACCTGAGCCAGGCAGTGACATATTATGATCACACTGTGAAGGACACAGGCCAAGCCTTTATTCATTCTCTGTAGGGCTGCGTTACTCCAGTTTGCCAGTTCTTCCTCACTGTTTTGTCTTATTAGTTCACCTCCACAGTAGTTATCAGGGATATGTTCTCTTCACTCTTGCTTCCGCCCTCTCTCCACACTGATTTGTAATGCTTATATAACGAAGCACAATTTTCAGAAAGTGATTACATAGAATGCTCTGGATAGAATGCTTGGCCCCGGTATGGCTGAGTTCTTTTAGGTTGTGTTTAATGGAGGCGTATGGGGGCAGAAAGAAGAGAAGCACAGACTCCCTTTGAAAATAATAGCAGTCTGTATATTTCTAAGGCCAGAATGTACATTTGCAAATCCCAGTGATAACAGGCTATGTAGCTAACTAGAAAAACATGAGGTCAAGTGGAACCAGTTAAGCCAGGATCGTCTCCAGAACCTGCTGGCAAGGTCTATTGTGTTCAACAGTATGTGAAATTAGTACTCCTTCAGCCTCCCCAGGAAGACAGCATCCACATTCATTTCTTTACTAAAACCCTGCTATTGAGCATTCATTCCCACTAGTCTACCAAAATTTCTGCGAAATCTGAGATATAACCATGACTTATTTCATAGTCTTCTTCTGCTTGGCTATTTCTGTAGCCATTGACTCAAAAGTTTATTGTCTTGTCTCTTATTTCATTTAAGGAGCAGTATGCTACTACAGCATTGTGTAAAATATTAAGTGAAAAATTGGAACTGACTATTGTGAACTTGAGTGGACATAAGAGGTAACATATTGATTGTCAAACAAAAAAGGATACAAATTATTAGTTTTCTTAAAATCCATTAGTCACGTCAGTTGTTTGTTTAAATCAAGTGTGAAACACTTGAGCAGTATTTGAGAAGTACAATTTCAGGCAAAGATGTTACATAATTTCTACTGCAATTATCCAGATTAGGTAAAAAGAACGTACAATGATTAAAGAATTGCATAATTGCCAGAGGCTGAGTACAAACATTAGCAATAGAAAGTCTCCAAAACATACACACATTCATAAAATGGACTCATCTTAAGCATCTTCCAAAAAAGGAGGGACTCAATATTGTTCACTGACAGTCATCATTCAAGGATGACTACCCTCGCTTTCCCTTTATCCCTCATTTTCATGCCAGAGGGATTAAACATCTCCATGAGACAGGTAGAGTTAGGTATAAATATAATAGAATGAAAAGAATGCACCTGCCAAACACATATTCTCTTTTCTACAGAAAAGGAGTCCCAGTCTATAGTAATGTTTAGCCTAGAGAAGATAAAGTTAGTGATTTGAATAATCCCCAATTTTTTTTACGTTCCAACCTCTAAAAATTTAATTACGTCAGAGTGAATGAAAAAACTGTAGATTCTGATTAATGGAAAGAATATTCGATTCTGAACAAATTTAAATAAACAATGAGAGATAAAATAAAGATCTTAAGAGATAATAGACCACATAAATAATGAAGAAGAAACGTAGAAAAATGAGGAAAGACCCAAATGAGGAGGATTAGAGGGTGCAACAGAAGAGAGGGGAAGGGAGGATCACTAAAACAGTAAAGCTGGTTTAAAAAGTCAGAAGAAAACCTAGTATTTTATAAGTTCTCATATAGTGTGATTGAAGTTACCCTACACAGAGATTAATACTCCATCCAGAAGCTTCAAAATAAACAACAATAACAACACAACATCCTCCTCCAAAAAGCCCACTGCCACATATGGGATACCTCCCTCTGGGTAGTTGCTCAAGGGAGTCAAATAGTTAATAAAGTAACATATAAACAGTATAGGCTATTGCCCTTCTTCTTGCTTGCCCACCAGAACTTGAGAGTTAGACCCGGTTCTGAAGTACCAAACATTTATTTTTTTCACAGAACATAGAGAAAGGAAGCCACTATGGTCCTGGAGAGTTACCTGATTTTTTAATACTAGAGAAAATTCATAAATAATTTTAAACAAGTATAAGCTCCTGGACCTATATTAATGATCAGCTTGATTGGAGATGCCCATCAGTGCCACAGTGGTATAAATATTATGGTATTAACCAACTGTTTCTAACTAGACTTAAGACCTCCACCATAGGAGGAAACTATTGCCTACTCTTGTAGATCTGGCAAAGATCCCATGTCTATTGAGCTCATAGGACCAATGGGAGATGTTATTACTATTACTTTTAACCATCAACATAATAGTTTGAACTTCTTTCTAATATACTTGTCTCTATAGCCTTAGAGTAAAGCAGTGCTCAATTTCCATGGGAGAAGCTTTTTGTTGATGTTTTCAGTAGACAGTAGGTAACAGAGTTCACAACTTGTCAAAGTACCAAGAATAAATGTTTATGACATATTTAAGGCCAAATGGGAAATCTAAACCACAACCTCTGACTTCAAGAAGCAGCAATACAGAGAGAGGCAGGAGGACAGAATAAGGGCCAGAGGTTAGGGGGGGCTGCATGAGAATAGTGTTTTCCTGGACAGTAAAGGACATTTTGCTTTCACAAAATGTCTTGTGGTTGCTGGAACAAGATCTGTACAACATTAGGCCAGTTAACACTACATCAAGGATGAGGGAGGTAATCGTAAGCCTTCTACCCAAGAACTTAGGAGCTCTTATAAATTGGTGACTGCTGGGAGAAGGAAAGTCAGTTCAGCAGGAATGTGATACATGGTAGCTTGACCATATACTGTTATGGAAGGCTTCATACCCACAAGCTTTGGGTGGCACACATTTTTCATTCTATAGGTTATTGAAACAAAGAAAGGAAGAAAGAAAAAATAAATATGTGAAATAAAGTTGGGAGTAAACATGGTGTTTGAGGAACATCAAGGAAAAGTTGAGTAGATCATAACAAATTGATATGATCGAAAGACTTTGTTTACACATTTAATCTGCTCAAACAAGTAAAATTAGTGAAATGTTTTTATTCTGTATGCCTTGTTTGTTTGGTATATCAGACACATATTTAATGTGGACAATTTAGAAAGCAGATAGAAACAGAACAATTAAACTCACATTAGTTTCACCAAGGTTGGTTAATTACTATATTTCTACTTTAAAGACAAACACAAGCATGCCCTTCAAATTACTCTATAATTCTCTGATGAGATGTAAGTTATCAAGTTTTCCAATGCTTGTCAAAGTTCCAAAAGCTGGGATTGATTATCATTCTTTGTGTTTTTAATACCCAATACTTAGTCCTATAACACTTGCATTTTATATTAAATTACCTGTTAAATTGTTTTTTTCTACCACTCCGTTTAAAAGAATTCTAAAATGACTAGACAATTGTCCTCATATATGTGCATTCTCTTTTCTGAGTATGGGCTGCTTTCATCAGTATAAAAAGATATCCCTCACATCTTCTTACTGCATGACAAGGTTAAAATTGCTTGTGTATCTAGACAAACACTAGACTCTTAATTGGTTTCTTGTCTGGTACTAAATCTGTAAAAGAGATCCTAACAAAAGTTTGAACATTTCATGTTTGTCTCTAAAGGAAGGGAAACCACATGGCAATAATTTTGGAGGCCCTAGAGGACCAGGTCTTAATCTCACCATGTGCCCCAAACAAATTTTCCAATGCTTAACTCAAAATAGGGTCCTGTTCAGAATCTACCAACTTTCTATGTCCCCAAATTACAGACAAGCCAGGCTTTTTATGTTATACAAAGCCGTCAGTTGACCCATGTCAACATTTCCAATTTTAAAAACTATGAGCTAATAAACAGGCTATATTTCAAACTGTTAATTTTATATAGCAATAGAAAAATGTTATACAAAATTTGCCTCATAACTTTCTTAAAAACAAAATCTTACTCAAGATAATAAACTCAGGATTCTGCACATTGCATGGCAAAAAATGTTGAGAACATGAATTTATACAAGAATGTGATGGACCTGTGAGAATTACAATGTGGTTCCATATGCATAAGTTGGTAACTATACATTTAGTATCAAAGTGCTTTATCTTCTTTCTGTTGTGATAAATTATTCTAATAAAGTCAATTTAAGGGAGACAATTGATTTTCACTACACTTGCAGTTGAAGACCATCATGACAGCTTAAAGGGAAGGCATGGTTGTAGGAGCAAGAGGCTTGAATAGTGATATTTTATACACACAAAATAAACCAGAGAATTTTAAAGAGACAGACTATAAAATTGCAATGTTTGTGTAAGTAAATCATTCCCTAGTGACCTCCTACCCCTTAGAGATTTCACTAGCAGCATCTGGGGACTGAATGTTCCCTGTAAGCCTATCAGAGACATTTATCAATCAAACCACAACACATTGCCACAAGAGAGAAAGTATTCTTGATACACAGAAGTTTTCTGGGATAGGGGTGGACATTTACAATTTTGTGATAATTATACACTAACTCTGAGCTCTTTAATTCTGTTCCTGAGGTCCATGTAATTTTTAAAGTAAGCTCTTGAAAATGGAAAAGACAAAAACATTGTTCTGTTGTATCTTTACATTATTCTTATATATAAAATTTCCATAAGTGATCTGTGTTGAATTCAGACGCCCATTGAGAACTATAGAAGCATTTATTTAAATCTCATTTGGAACTTGGTAACATAGGAGAAGGAAAGCTTTAAAAAAATCATTTCTCTAAAGCAGTTCTCAAATGTAGCTATCAGCAAATTAATCATTTCATCCAAACAATCTAACAATTTGAATTTCTTGTAAGGATACTGTGACCTTTATTCTATAACTTCAAATTCATGTTTCCTATTCTACTTTGAATAATAGAATACAATGAACATAATTAAAATTAAAGATACTTTGAAATTCACTTGGTTTGATGCTCTTATCACCTATGTTGCATGAGAAAAAACAGAGAAAGGGAGAGAGACAGAGAGAGACAGAGAGTGACAGAGAGAGACAGAGAGCTAGCCCACCAAAACTGGGCTTTTGCCTCCAGAAAGACAAGAATTCTTGATTGTGATATTTAAAATCACTCCAGGTGATTGTACTATGCTACAAAGATGGGGAAAAACTATGCTTCCAGCCTTGTCTTTTCATAATTCTCTATTAATGATGGTTTATACCTTGCTTTTTAATGGGAGACTGAAGGGTAATGGCTCCTTTGCTATGAATTTATTCTATTACCATTTACTTCAAGGATTTTAAGGATCCTGTAGGATCTCTGTAGGCAAGACCTTCCAAGTAAGTCTTTGTTTCCTTATAACTAGTTCCTCAAAGCAACACAAGTCATCTTTTCAGTAAGATATTCCTAGAACCCTGGTTACTTTTAAATCATTGTTGAAATTAGTGTGGGCAAACTCTATTTTCTTCAGTGACTCCTTTATACTGAGAAGTTAAAATATACTGCATTGCTAATATATAAAGCTGTTGTTTCATTTCTATGTTTAAGTTCTTTGCGTTTACACACCATATCTTAGAGCAATGAGAAAAGAAAGGATAAAATAATGGAACTCCAGGCTTTGTAACCATACAGAAACTAACTGAACTTTCTTTAAAATTATCTTAAAGAGAGGCATACTTAGATAAAATTTAACAGAAGTTGCCAAAAATGTTAAGAGAACCATGAAATTTGACTACAGCAGAAATATATTATACAAACATTCTTAGTTACCTTTCCAAACTCTAATGATTGTGTGAAAGAGACGGGCAATAGATTATGGGGGAAAAAGGTCACCAACATCTGGTTAGAACTACTGTAAAATGAAGTCAAGAAAAAAGTGTGAAACATAGGGAAAGAGGAGAGGAAAACAGAGAGACAGAGAAAGAGAAAGACAAAAAAGACAGAAGGCAGAGAGAATAAAGAGAGGAGGGAAAGAAGAAAAATATCAGATATGTGCCGGGTGATGTCCTAATCGCATTCATAGCAAGTGATTAATTAGGCATGAGTCTTCATATCAATTTTGGTTCTAATCATATCAGGCTACATTAAATGAGTTTCAGAGACATGTTCTCTATCATTTTGAATTACAAAGTGAAAAAGGAGTGAGAAGTGCTGTGGCAGGAATCTATCAGCACGCTCTCAATGTTAAAAGTCCCTCCTTCATCATATACTCTCAAGTTATTCTTAAGTCATTCACAGCAAAACTTCTATTATAATTGTTGTGTTTAATTATCTTGACTGTAGACTCAAATAATGAGGAAAGGATGAGTTCCACTTACAGAAATGTAAAATACCGAGGAAGGTATTACATGTGCTTATATTTGCAATATGGATGCCTCATAGACTGTACTTGAATCAGTTGCATCTCTGTTGATATGATAAAAATACCATAATCAAAATCAACTTATAGAAGAAAGAGTTTATTTTGACTTATGGTTCCAGATGCAGGGTCCATAGTAGCAAGAAAGGTATGGTGTCTGGTTGGTTGCCAGATTAGAAACTCAGTTGATCACATTTCATGACACAAGAAGCTAAGAAAGCAAGCTGGAAGTAGAAGAAGGCTATACACTCTCAGCTTTTAACTTTCTTTTTTTTTTGTTTCTAGAACAAAAGTGTTTTTATTTACCAATGAACCTATTTTTTTAAATTTTATTTTTTTATTAACTTGAGTATTTCTTATTTACATTTCGAATGTTTCCATTTCCCGGTTTCCCGGCAAACATCCCCCTCCCCCCTCCCCCTCCCCTTCCTTATGGGTGTTCCCCTCCCCAACCTCCCCCCATTGCCGCCCTCCCCCCAACAGTCTAGTTCACTGGGGGTTCAGTTTTATCCGGACCCAGGGCTTCCCCTTCCACTGGTACTCTTAGTAGGATATTCATTGCTACCTATGAGGTCAGAGTCCAGGGTCAGTCCATGTATAGTCTTTAGGTAGTGGCTTAGTCCCTGGAAGCTCTGGTTGCTTGGCATTGTTGTACATATGGGGTCTCGAGCCCCTTCAAGCTCTTCCAGTTCTTTCTCTGATTCCTTCAACGGGGGTCCTATTCTCAGTTCAGTGGTTTGCTGCTGGCATTCGCCTCTGTATTTGCTGTATTCTGGCTGTGTCTTTCAGGAGAGATCTACATCCGACTCCTGTCGGCCTGCACTTCTTTGCTTCATCCATCTTGTCTAATTGGGTGGCTGTATATGTATGGGCCACATGTGGGGCAGGCTCTGAATGGGTGTTCCTTCTGTTTCTGTTTTAATCTTTGCCTCTCTATTCCCTGACAAGGGTGTTCTTGTTCCCCTTTTAAAGAAGGAGTGAAGCATTCACATTTTGATCATCTGTCTTGAGTTTCATGTGTTCTAGGCATCTAGGGTAATTCAAGCATTTGGGTTAATAGCCACTTATCAATGAGTACATACCATGTGTGTTTTTCTGTGATTGGGTTACCTCACTCAGGATGATATTTTCCAGTTCGATCCATTTGCCTACCACTTTCATAAAGTCATTGTTTTTGATAGCTGAGTAATATTCCACTGTGTAGATGTACCACATTTTCTGTACCCATTCCTCTGTTGAAGGGCATCTGGGTTCTTTCCAGCTTCTGGCTCTTATAAATAAGGCTGCTATGAACATAGTGGAGCACATGTCTTTTTTATGTGTTGGGGCATCTTTTGGGTATATGCCCAAGAGAGGTATAGCTGGATCCTCAGGCAGTTCAATGTCCAAATTTCTGAGGAACCTCCAGACTGATTTCCAGAATGGTTGTACCAGTTTGCAATCCCACCAACAATGGAGGAGTGTTCCTCTTTCTCCACATCCTCACCAGCATTTGCTGTCACCTGAGGTTTTGATCTTATCCATTCTGACTGGTGTGAGGTGAAATCTAAGGGTTGTTTTGATTTGCATTTCCCTTATGACTAAACATGTTGAACATTTCTTTAGGTGTTTCTCAGCCATTTGGCATTCCTCAGCTGTGAATTCTTTGTTTAGCTCTAAACCCCATTTTTAATAGGGTTATTTGTTTCCCTATGGTCTAACTTCTTGAGTTCTTTGTATATTTTGGATATAAGGCCTCTATCTGTTGTAGGATTGGTAAAGATCTTTTCCCAATCTGTTGGTTGCCGCTTTGTCCTAATCATAGTGTCCTTTGCCTTACAGAAGCTTTGCAGTTTTATGAGATCCCATTTGTCGATTCTTGATCTTAGAGCATAAGCCATTGGTGTTTTGTTCAGGAAATTTTCTCCAGTGCCCAAGTGTTCGAGATGCTGCCCTAGTTTTTCTTCTATTAGTTTGAGTGTGTCTGGTTTGATGTGGAGGTCCTTGATCCACTTGGACTTAAGCTTTGTACAGGGTGATAAGCATGGATCGATCTGCATTCTTCTACATGTTGACCTCCAGTTGAACCAGCATCAGTTGCTGAAAATGCTATCTTTTTTCCATTGGATGGTTTTGGCTCCTTTGTCAAAAATCAAGTGCCCATAGGTGTGCGGGTTCATTTCTGGGTCTTCAATTCTGTTCCATTGGTCTATCTGTCTGTCTCTGTACCAATACCATGCAGTTTTTATCACTATTGCTCTGTAATACTGCTTGAGTTCAGGGATAGTGATTCCCCCTGAAGTCTTTTATTGTTGAGGATAGTTTTAGCTATCCTGGGTTTTTTGTTATTCCAGATGAATTTGCAAATTGTTCTGTCTAACTCTTTGAAGAAATGGATTGGTATTTTGATGGGGATTGCATTGAATCTGTAAATCGCTTTTGGTAAAATGGCCATTTTTACTATATTAATCCTGCCAATCCATGAGCATGGGAGATCTTTCCATCTTCTGAGGTCTTCTTCAATTTCTTTCTTCAGAGTCTTGAAGTTCTTATTGTACAGATCTTTTACTTGCTTGGTTAAAGTCACACCGAGGTACTTTATATTATTTGGATCTATTATGAAGGGTGTCGTTTCCCTAATTTCTTTCTCTTTTGTGTAGAGGAAGGCTACTGATTTATTTGAGTTAATTTTATACCCAGCCACTTTGCTGAAGTTGTTTATCAGCTTTAGTAGTTCTGTGGTGGAACTTTTGGGATCACTTAAATATACTATCATATCATCTGCCATAGAAAGAATCAACAGAACCAAACTTGGTTCTTTGAGAAAATCAACAAGATAGATAAACCCTTAGCCAGACTAACGAGAGGACACAGAGAGTGTGTCCAAATTAACAAAATCAGAAATGAAAAGGGAGACATAACTACAGATTCAGAGGAAATTCAAAAAATCATAAGATCTTACTATAAAAGCCTATATTCAACAAAACTTGAAAATCTTTAGGAAATGGACAACTTCCTAGACAGATACCAGGTACCGAAGTTAAATCAGGAACAGATAAACCAGTTAAACAACCCCATAACTCCTAAGGAAATAGAAGCATTCATTAAAGGTCTCCCAACCAAAAAGAGCCCAGGTCCAGACGGGTTTAGTGCAGAATTCTATCAGACCTTCATAGAAGACCTCATGCCAATATTATCCAAACTATTCCACAAAACTGAAACAGATTGAGCACTACCGAATTCCTTCTATGAAGCCACAATTACTCTTATACCTAAACCACACAAAGACACAACAAAGAAAGAGAACTTCAGACCAATTTCCCTTATGAATATCGACGCAAAAATACTCAATAAAATTCTGGCAAACCGAATCCAAGAGCACATCAAAACAATCATCCACCATGATCAAGTAGGCTTCATCCCAGGCATGCAGGGATGGTTTAATATACGGAAAACCATTAGCGTGATCCATTATATAAACAAACTGAAAGAACAAAACCACATGATCGTTTCATTAGATGCTGAGAAAGCATTTGACAAAATTCAACACCCCTTCATGATAAAAGTCCTGGAAAGAATAGGAATTCAAGGCCCTTACCTAAATATAGTAAAAGCCATATACAGCAAAGCAGTTGCTAACATTAAACTAAATGGAGAGAAACTTGAAGCAATCCCACTAAAATTAGGGACTAGACAAGGCTGCCCACTCTCTCCCTACTTATTCAATATAGTTCTTGAAGTTCTAGCCAGAGCAATCAGACAACAAAAGGAGGTCAAGTGGATACAGATCAGAAAAGAAGAAGTCAAAATATTACTATTTGCAGATGATATGATAGTATATTTAAGTGATTCCAAAAGTTCCACCAGAGAACTACTAAAGCTGATAAGCTTTTAACTTTCTAAGGCAGATGCAGTAATTTACACAATGAGGTTCCTCATTCTAAAAGTTGTGTAATCTTGCAAACAGTGCCATCAGTCGAGGACCAAACATTCAAATACATTGGCCATTTATATGTTTTTCCTATTAGAGATATTTCTCATTCTATCTACCACAGTAGCACAATACAATTATTGTATAATATTGTCAAAACAGAAATAAGGACATTTTGAAACAATTTTCCCAATTGGGAACATTCTATCATGGGTAATAAGATTTACACAAGACTAAAGAAAGACTGGATTGTCTTTGGAAAGTATGTTTGTGGTTTTGGATCTCTTTAAAAAGATAGGTTCAGGTCTTTGTTCTTTAGTGATTGCCACCAAACTGAAACACTGTTTCCTGGAGACAAAAGACAGAGCTTCTTAAGACTAAGATAAATTAAACTAAACAAAAAAAGTTTGTAAAGAACAAGCTGAAGTTTACCCAGGCTGTTGCAAGTGTGGGACTGAGGACAGTATGTCCAGCAAGTCTGTTGAGTCATGATGTATAGAGGTCTAGGAATGTGAGTTTCATAAGTCATCACTTATCCTGAATGAGAAGCTGTCTTTAAGTAATTTGTACTTTTAAAACAACTTTCAACTATACTCTGCTGGGGGCCAGTCCCAGCAATGCTTATGTCCCACACAGGAGATAAGGAGTCAGTGAGGAAGAAATGAGTCAGGCTCAGTGGTCCAGGGATCTTACAGCCTGGCTGACTGACAGTCAGGGCACTTCTTTATAGAGAACTCAGTAGGCATAGATTCATGTTGTTCAAAAAAATAGATCATATAACTGTTGTTCCTGTATATGTCTTTTAACCTCCTCTTTGTCATAAGTGTAGTCATCAATGATAAACTATGATAGTATAGAATTACCTTGTACAATCATTTCCATCATCAACCCCTCAGCACAACTTTTAAGAACCTTATGGTTTCAAGACTAGTAGACAGAAAGAAAATCTTCAGTTCAGCCTGGGAAGATTGCCTTCTCCCAAGCAGTGTATTATCAACTTTTAATGGTCAGAATGTCAATTGTCATTGGGCACAAGAAAAATATTCAGGCCAAACCTCCTGCAGTTATAACTCAATTTCTAGCATAAATTAAGTGTATATGTTATATATTTGTAGAATTTGTTTATATGTATAATCTTGCTATTCTTTTGTTCCTTGGTCATGTGACACAGTGGTCTTGTACAAGCTACGTTTTCTAAGAAAATGAGGTCCCGATACCCCATTCCTTTATCATTTTCCCACACCTTTGTTTCCCCATTAGTATAAGCTCCTGTGTACAACAGAGATGACTCTACCAAATCTAATTTTGTTGCCATATCTTTTTCTCAAGGGGTAAACCATATGTGGCCCTCAATCTTATGTCACATAATTGCCTGAGTGTGTGCTAAGAAGAGGCTTTTAATCTGATGTGCTAGCAACTCTTCTAGCCCACCACATTGTTTTTACCCTTTTAAGTTGACTTTGTTCTGATTATCTTGTCCCTGGGTAAGTACAGGGGCACATATTCTAAAAGCATCTTGGAGATAGAACTCATCTTTGCTGGATCTACTCCAAGCAGCTGTGCAGGTCTTTAGGTTCTATGACTTTCACTCTACCCATTAGATATAGCTGTGCCATATCCCCTTTTTATTTGTTAACTTAAGGGTCTGTATCTATGCAGGGGGACAGCCCCAGTGGTAGCTTTGTAAGTAACTGCTATAAATGTATTGGCTTACTGAGCTAGACGGAGGGTGGAGCTGTTTCCTTGGTCTATTATCAATGACTTGTCTAGGCTGAAAAGGTCTTTTTTCATGTCTCCTCAGGAAAAACCACACAGCAATTGTCTAATCGGAATTAGGGGATTGGTGAAACAGGGGAAATGAAGAAAAGCAAGCATAGTGGTGCATATTTATATATTGCCTCATTTTGAGGGCTGAGGCCGAGGGGAAGGTAGTCTAAGACTAACCTGTGTGCGTGTTGGGCTAGGCATAGCAAGGTCATGTCAAAAGGTAGTAAGCTGAATGTGAATGAGTAGAACAAAGAAGTGGAGAGGTGGAGGAGCAGTGGCAGGCAGAGTGAGCTGTGGAGATAGAGTTGCAGGATGTACACACTGGGCAAACACAATACATTCATAAAGAGCCAGATTTTTTTTTTTTTATTAACTTGAGTATTTCTTATATACATTTCGAGTGTTATTCCCTTTCCCGGTTTCCGGGCAAACATCCCCCTCCCCCCTCCCCTTCCTTATGGGTGTTCCCCTCCCAACCCTCCCCCCATTGCCGCCCTCCCCCCATAGACTAGTTCACTGGGGGTTCAGTCTTAGCAGGACCCAGGGCTTCCCCTTCCACTGGTGCTCTTACTAGGATATTCATTGCTACCTATGGGGTCAGAGTCCAGGGTCAGTCCATGTATAGTCTTTAGGTAGTGGCTTAGTCCCTGGAAGCTCTGGTTGCTTGGCATTGTTGTACTTTTGGGGTCTCGAGCCCCTTCAAGCTCTTCCAGTTCTTTCTCTGATTCCTTCAATAGGGGACCTATTCTCAGTTCAGTGGTTTGCTGCTGGCATTCGCCTCTATATTTGCTGTATTCTGGCTGTGTCTCTCAGGAGCGATCTACATCCGGCTCCTGTCGGTCTGCACTTCTTTGCTTCATCCATCTTGTCTAATTGGGTGGCTGTATATGTATGGGCCACCTGTGGGGCAGGCTCTGAATGGGTGTTCCTTCAGTCTCTGTTTTAATCTTTGCCTCTCCCTTCCCTGCCAAGGGTATTCTTTTTCCTCATTTAAAGAAGGAGTGAAGCATTCACATTTTGATCATCCGTCTTGAGTTTCCTTTGTTCTAGGGATCTAGGGTAATTCAAGCATTTGGGCTAATAGCCACTTATCAATGAGTGCATACCATGTATGTCTTTCTGTGATTGGGTTAGCTCACTCAGGATGATATTTTCCAGTTCCAACCATTTGCCTACGAATTTCATAAACTCGTTGTTTTTGATAGCTGAGTAATATTCCATTGTGTAGATGTACCACATTTTCTGTATCCATTCCTCTGTTGAAGGGCATCTGGGTTCTTTCCAGTTTCTGGCTATTATAAATAAGGCTGCGATGAACATAGTGGAGCACGTGTCTCTTTTATATGTTGAGGCATCTTTTGGGTATATGCCCAAGAGAGGTATAGCTGGATCCTCAGGCAGTTCAATGTCCATTTTTCTGAGGAACCTCCAGACTGATTTCCAGAATGGTTTTACCAGTCTGCAATCCCACCAACAATGGAGGAGTGTTCCTCTTTCTCCACATCCTCGCCAGCATCTGCTGTCACCTGAGTTTTTGATCTTAGCCAATCGCACTGGTGTGAGATGAAATCTCAGGGTTGTTTTGATTTGCATTTCCCTTATGACTAAAGATGTTGAACATTTCTTTAGGTGTTTCTCAGCCATTCGGCATTCCTCAGCTGTGAATTCTTTGTTTAGCTCTGAACCCCATTTTTTAATAGGGTTATTTGTTTCCCTGCGGTCTAACTTCTTGAGTTCTTTGTATATTTTGGAAATAAGGCCTCTATCTGTTGTAGGATTGGTAAAGATCTTTTCCCAATCTGTTGGTTGCCGTTTTGTCCTAACCACAGTGTCCTTTGCCTTACAGAAGCTTTGCAGTTTTATGAGATCCCATTTGTCGATTCTTGATCTTAGAGCATAAGCCATTGGTGTTTTGTTCAGGAAATTTTTTCCAGTGCCCATGTGTTCCAGATCCTTCCCTAGTTTTTCTTCTATTAGTTTGAGTGTGTCTGGTTTGATGTGGAGGTCCTTGATCCACTTGGACTTAAGCTTTGTACAGGGTGATAAGGATGGATCGATCTGCATTCTTCTACATGTTGCCCTCCAGTTGAACCAGCACCATTTGCTGAAAATGCTATCTTTTTTCCATTGGATGGTTTTGGCTCCTTTGTCAAAAATCAAGTGACCATAGGTGTGTGGGTTCATTTCTGGGTCTTCAATTCTATTCCATTGGTCTATCTGTCTGTCTCTGTACCAATACCATGCAGTTTTTATCACTATTGCTCTGTAATACTGCTTGAGTTAGGGATAGTGATTCCCCCTGAAGTCCTTTTATTGTTGAGGATAGCTTTAGCTATCCTGGGTTTTTTGTTATTCCAGATGAATTTGCAAATTGTTCTGTCTAACTCTTTGAAGAATTGGATTGGTATTTTGATGGGGATTGCATTGAATCTGTAGATTGCTTTTGGTAAAATGGCCATTTTTACCATATTAATCCTGCCATTCCATGAGCATGGGAGATCTTTCCATCTTCTGAGGTCTTCTTCAATTTCTTTCCTCAGTGTCTTGAAGTTCTTATTGTACAGATCTTTTACTTGCTTGGTTAAAGTCACACCGAGGTACTTTATATTATTTGGGTCTATTATGAAGGGTGTCGTTTCCCTAATTTCTTTCTCGGCTTGTTTCTCTTTTGTATAGAGGAAGGCAACTGATTTATTTGAGTTAATTTTATACCCAGCCACTTTGCTGAAGTTGTTTATCAGCTTTAGTAGTTCTCTGGTGGAACTTTTGGGATCACTTAAATATACTATCATGTCATCTGCAAATAGTGATATTTTGACCTCTTCTTTTCCGATCTGTATCCCTTTGATCTCCTTTTGTTGTCTGATTGCTCTGGCTAGAACTTCAAGAACTATATTGAATAAGTAGGGAGAGAGTGGGCAGCCTTGTCTAGTCCCTGATTTTAGTGGGATTGCTTCAAGTTTCTCTCCATTTAGTTTAATGTTAGCAACTGGTTTGCTGTATATGGCTTTTACTATGTTTAGGTATGGGCCTTGAATTCCTATTCTTTCCAGGACTTTTATCATGAAGGGGTGTTGAATTTTGTCAAATGCTTTCTCAGCATCTAATGAAATGATCATGTGGTTCTGTTCTTTCAGTTTGTTTATATAATGGATCACGTTGATGGTTTTCCGTATATTAAACCATCCCTGCATGCCTGGGATGAAGCCTACTTGATCATGGTGGATGATTGTTTTGATGTGCTCTTGAATTCGGTTTGCCAGAATTTTATTGAGTATTTTTGAGTTGATATTCATAAGGGAAATTGGTCTGAAGTTCTCTTTCTTTGTTGTGTCTTTGTGTGGTTTAGGTATAAGAGTAATTGTGGCTTCGTAGAAGGAATTCGGTAGGGCTCCATCTGTTTCAATTTTGTGGAATAGTTTGGATAATATTGGTATGAGGTCTTCTATGAAGGTTTGATAGAATTCTGCACTAAACCCGTCTGGACCTGGGCTCTTTTTGGTTGGGAGACCTTTAATGACTGCTTCTATTTCCTTAGGAGTTATGGGGTTGTTTAACTGGTTTATCTGTTCCTGATTTAACTTCGATACCTGGTATATGTCTAGGAAATTGTCCATTTCCTGAAGATTTTCAAATTTTGTTGAATATAGGTTTTTATAGTAAGATCTGATGATTTTTTGAATTTCCTCCGAATCTGTAGTTATGTCTCCCTTTTCATTTCTGATTTTGTTAATTTGGACACACTCTCTGTGTCCTCTCGTTAGTCTGGCTAAGGGTTTATCTATCTTGTTGATTTTCTCAAAGAACCAACTTTTGGTTCTGTTGATTCTTTCTATGGTCCTTTTTGTTTCTACTTGGTTGATTTCAGCTCTGAGTTTGATTATTTCCTGCCTTCTACTCCTCCTGGGTGTATTTGCTTCTTTTTGTTCTAGAGCTTTTAGGTGTGCTGTCAAGCTGCTGACATATGCTCTTTCCTGTTTCTTTCTGCAGGCACTCAGCGCTATGAGTTTTCCTCTTAGCACAGCTTTCATTGTGTCCCATAAGTTTGAGTATGTTGTATCTTCATTTTCATTAAATTCTAAAAAGTTTTTAATTTCTTTCTTTATTTCTTCCTTGACCAGGTTATCATTGAGTAGAGCATTGTTCAATTTCCACGTATATGTGGGCATTCTTCCCTTATTGTTATTGAAGACCAGTTTTAGGCCGTGGTGGTCCGATAGCACGCATGGGATTATTTCTATCTTTCTGTACCTGTTGAGGCCCGTTTTTTGACCAATTATATGGTCAATTTTGGAGAAAGTACCATGAGGAGCTGAGAAGAAGGTATATCCTTTTGCTTTAGGATAGAATGTTCTATAAATATCCGTTAAGGCCATTTGGCTCATGACTTCTCTTAGTCTGTCTACATCACTGTTTAATTTCTGTTTCCATGATCTGTCCATTGATGAGAGTGGGGTGTTGAAATCTCCCACTATTATTGTGTGAGGTGCAATGTGTGTTTTGAGCTTTAGTAAGGTTTCTTTTACGTATGTAGGTGCCCTTGTATTTGGGGCATAGATATTTAGGATTGAGAGTTCATCTTGGTTGATTTTTCCTTTGATGAATATGAAGTGTCCTTCCTTATCTTTTTGATGACTTTTAGTTGGAAATTGATTTTATTTGATATTAGAATGGCTACTCCAGCTTGCTTCTTCTGACCATTTGCTTGGAAAGTTGTTTTCCAGCCTTTCACTCTGAGGTAGTATCTGTCTTTGTCTCTGAGGTGTGTTTCCTGTAGGCAGCAGAATGCAGGGTCCTCGTTGCGTATCCAGTTTGTTAATCTATGTCTTT